>NC_045621.1:70549852-70849852 GCF_009829155.1 Mustela erminea
AATCCAACATTAAGGAGACTCCTTCATAAGCATTGCTAATAAACACAGCACATGCCTTAAAAGCAAATGAACAAGACAAGCTTAATAAGGACTGTTGTTACTACCCAGCATCTGCACGGTTCACACAGAGGTCCTTGTCAAGGAGCCACATTTCCGAGATTACAAGAGCCACTCTTCGGTCTTTATGCTTCTCTTCAGCACTCACACTGACCTTGATCTATAGCCTTTCAATCCAGTCTCACTCAGGAACAGCACGCGTGTGCCTGAAGACGCGGTCACAGATGATTTTGCTTCCTCCAGTAGGTGTGGAGGCACAACTGGGGGAGGCTGATTAAGAGTGTCATTGTTTAGTCTGGTGCTCTGGTGACTGGGAATTAACCAGCAGATCACTGGCTATCGGTGGCCAGCAAAGCAGCTCTTCAGGGAGCTAAGAAGAATGAGGTTAAGTTCGTGCCCTAAGGCAAATGTGCCTCACACTCAAATGCAGAAAGGACAGAGATGCATGTAAGCAAACAAACCAAACCAAAAGCAAGAGCCTCATTCCAACTGTGCCAAGACACATAGGCAGACCCCAATTCACCAACTGGCTGTTTTCCAAAATCGGCTGGTAGATCGGTGGTTTCAAACTCACGATGCGTTTTCCCACTGGAAGCGGGCTTCTAAGTGGTGGTTAGGCCCTCAGGCCAGCTGCTAAAGCCATATTTAACCTAGAACATAGCTGACTGTGCTATTAATAGTACACATACAAATATGGCTGAAAAAGGACTTTGCACTAAAGGCCACATTTGGGCTCTGAGATCAGTGGCTTGGCTCCAACAATCTGCTATTTACCATCCGGGGACCCTGCACAGGCTTCTTCACCTCCCTCAGCCTCAGTCTTCTCTTCCGTGAAAGGGGTTGATAATAGTACTTACTTCATTAAACTGTGTTAGTGGGATTACATGAGAGGAGACACAGAGTAGAATACCTGACCTGATCTCTAGTAAGTGCTCAATAAATGCCAGGCGGGACTAATGGGATCACAAATATTTTACTTTTGAGCTTCTGTTTCTCAAATTCATTGCTAACATTCCTCATGCCCCATTCCAGTGCTATGATGAGAGTTGTGTGTGTGTGTGTGTGTGTGTGTCTGCATGCCCATGCATTTCGTTGTTCAAGAAGGACCTTCCTTCTGTGCCTAAGAGAAGGTTTTACAACTTAAGGGTTAAGAGTCATATTCTGAAGCCAGGATGGGTTCGGGTTTTGCCCCTGCTGCTTGCTCAGCCGAATGACCTTAGCCATGTTACATAATCTCTCCTTTCCTCATCTGTAAAATGGGGACATTATTCTTCCATTGCTCATAGTACTGTTGTAAGGATTAAACAAGTTATCCTATGCAAAGTGCCCACTTGTGAGCACAATACAATGCAGTATAATATGGATACCATGGCCTGTCATTGGCAGTGACAAATGATCAGGAAACCATAGCCCGGTTGGAGATTAATGACTGTCTTCAGGTGACTGTTAGTTAGTAATGATTTGGGACTCCAGGTTGCTCTCCTAATCCCTAGACTCATGCTCTCTCTAGATCACACGTTTCCCTCGACCACATACCTAGAAGGCCCCCTGGAGTGTGAGCTACTACTTAGTGAGTACCCAGTGGGCGTCCAGCCCTGGGCTGATTCCTAGAGCTTGGAAAAGAGCGTGACTTGCTCTAGGCTCTAAACCAAGTGTGGCAAACTCGGGCCACAGGCCCCATCGGACTGCTACTTTTTTCTGTATGGTCTGTGAACTAAGGCTGGGTTTTATATTTTTAAATGGTTGAGAACAATCCCAAAGAAGGATATTCTATGACACATGAAAATTAAATGAAATTCTTGTCGATCTCTGAAATGAAGTTTTGTTGTAACTGAGTCACGCCTCTCCTCTCTCCGTGCTTTCGGGCGATAGCAGCAGAGACGATGAATTGTAACAAACACCACGTGCCCACAGAGACTGAACTGTCTCCAGTCTGGCCCTTTATGAAAATGTTTGCCGCGCGCTGGTCTGAACCCAAGATGGATTCTGCCTGGGTCTGGCTGAGAGGGGTGAGGGGGTTCAGTGATCTAACTCAAGGTTTAAACACCAAGCCTCACCCTGGCCGAGAGGAGACTGTAATCGCCTCCCACAACCTGTGTAAGGTTTTAACAAGATGTTCTTTAATGTATTAGAGGCAGAGCCGTGGACTGGTGGAACTCACGACCTCAGGAACGAGGCTGCCTGGATCCAACCCCAGCTCCATGACTTGCCAGTTATATGACCTGAGTCAAGGTACTTAATTTTTCCTGCATCACTGATCACTTAACTGTACATGGAGAGCAACTCCAAGAATGCTTTGCACATCACCAGCATTGTGCTAGTACTCACCGCTGTTAGTTTTGAAATCTCACGACTCTTTGGAAGCCAAGAAAAGGATGCCTTCCTCAGAGCGGTGGGCCATGTGTCTGCTCAACCCCCTGTCCTCACTATCTCTCTGGACCGACCCACTCCTTCCTCAGGTCAACACGAACGTCTGCATCTTTCCTGCTAAACTTTCCTTGAGCTGTTCGCTTCGTCCGGCTTCCAAAAAACATTGTACAGCTCTCCTTTAAGGCTTATATTGAATAAAAAATTTGTATATATTTTTGCTTGTATCAGATGGTGAGCTCCTGGAAGGAAAAATTTCTCCTTTTGGGTCCACAGTGCCCAGCATGTGGAATATATAATATGTAGTAATATCAGTAAATATTTGGTAAATTAGAGAAGGAATAATAGGCCAGAACACGGCAGGGTTGAGAAGTCTTTCAGTTTTTCCTTGTTTTTTGTTTGTTTGTTTGTTTAATGCAGGAAAGCCTTCTAAGTGTGGCCATTACTTTATCCCTTTAAGGTACAAGCTTGTGATGCAATTAGAAATTTTGAGCCTTGGGGCACCTGGGTGACTCAGTCGGTTAAGTGTCAGACTCGATTTTGGCTTAGGCCATGATCTCAGGGTCATGGGATCAAGTCCCACGTTAGACTCTGTGCTGGGCAGGAAGCCTGCTTAAGATTCTCTCTCTCGGGGCGCCTGGGTGGCTCAGTGGGTTAAGCCACTGCCTTCGGCTCAGGTCATGATCTCAGGGTCCTGGGATCGAGACCCACATCGGGCTCTCTGCTCAGCAGGGAGCCTGCTTCCTCCTCTCTCTCTGCCTGCCTCTCTGCCTACTTGTGATCTCTGTCTGTCAAATAAATAAATAAAATCTTTAAAAAAAAAAAAAAAGATTCTCTCTCTCCCTTCCTTTGCCTCCTTCCCTGCTCATGGGCTCTCTCTAAAATAAATAAATTAAATAAATAGTAATTGTGAGGCTTAAAACAAGAGGCACAGGGAGATTTCTAGTCACTAAATTGAGAAACAACAGAACAGAAAGTTTTGGTCTTGGAAAAGCTTTGTATAAGTAGGCCAAGATACCCTAGGTGACTATCCAATCTTAGGCAGGGCACTCACTGACTTTGGACTTTCATGTGTCACTGAAAAAGAAGGAAAATGCACAATAGATAGTCACTAAGGTCTCTTCCATTCCCCAAACTATAATTTCTGTCTCTCCCAGAAAATGTACCACATTTTGTTCATCTGTGAGTAGGGCTTCTTACTTCTGGTAGGTAAGCTACTTAAGTTTACTGGATCTGGGTTTTGGGGAATAAAGGGTAATGTGATCACTGAATAGACACATAAGGATACGGGGCAAAACGTGAATATATATAGGAGGCTGGGGCTGCACCACGACTGACGTGAGCCATACTGAGGAATCTGGGCTCGACAGAGAGTAGAAAATACAAGCTCTGCCAGGTGTTAAGAAGGGGGAAGATGTGACCAACCTTGGTAGATACAGGCTAAGAGGGCTATTGAAGAGGCTGGATTTAATATTTGGGAATTTATTCATCTGCACCTGTGCAGGTGAACTACCATTTACATGATAGGCGGCAAGAGAGAAAATACTTACAGTCAACTTTTATTTCTTGGGCTATGTTCTGAATTAAGAAAAGTCCTGAACTTACATATTTGTGGACTCACATGGGAGCCAAAATAGGGTAGTGGCCAAAAGCTTAGACTCTGCATTTGACTCTAAATTCTTAATTAGCTTTGAGATCTTGGGTAGGTCATTTTGCCTCTTTAATCCTTAATTTCCTCGGCTGTACCTCCCAAGGTCATGGTGGGGATTAATGGCATGACACATGTGAAGTTGCATATCCTGGGGCTTGGTAAGCAGCAAGTAGTAGATTACTGTTGGCTATTATCACTAGAGAGCTTTGGTGCTTTGCATTTGCTCCAGGTGCGACCTCCTCAAACCTTCCAACTATGTTTTCATTCTAGAGAGATACATTTAGAAGACTCAGGCATAGGCTGTTTTGCCAGAACTGGAGTTTTCAAAAACTAGAAGACTAAAATAAAAGTTAAGAGCCCCTATTATAATAAGAGCTTCATCCTTAGAATCCCAGAAACAATTAAATGGAGCTATTTGGTTACGTTAAACGCAGTTCTTTGAAATGAGCTTAAATGCACGGCTCACTACTCAAAGGTTCCAGAGAACTCCACTCGCCTGCTTGCGAAGCTGCAAACAAGGTCAGTATTGATAGCTCACGCTTCAGTGAGTGTATCAATTTAAAGCTTCATCAGTGATTCTCACTCATCTGCAGCCCGGCATGGCTGTTGTCTTGTAAGAACGGGGTGACTTACGAACCTATTAAGTAACTTCTTCACTTGTGCTCTAATGAGCCCATTGTTTCCCTGGAAGAACACAAACACCTGAGGACAAGCCCCAGATAAGAGGGTGCCGATTTCGGAGGTGCCATACCTAGAGGCTGTCTGTGTTTTGATTCTCTGTGCCTCCCAATGGCTTTGCCAGCCTAGTCTGGTCCCTGTTTGGTAACGGGTGCTAAGTAGGGCTGTCAGCGTCCCCCTGTCCACTTCAAAGCGCTCGGATCATAGCTCACTCCTCTGCCATGTAGGGTGCATGCGGGGACTTTGCACAGGGACACCTGCTTATCTCCTGCCCACTCCCCACCCCTGGCAGGAGCCTCTGCAGTGAAGGCAACACCCCTCCCCTTCCTAGGTTCACACCGCCTATGCAGGGGCTGAGCTGGCTCCAGTGGAGGGAACACAGAGGCCCGCCACAAAGAGGGCATCCTGCAAAGTCAGCCAAGAAGCTCTCCTTGCAGCCTGACTCAGGCAGGCTCTGGCCCTGTTTCTCTGCTACGGTAATTCAAACTGAGTGTCCCCAGGTCCTCTATACACAGGATCATTGGTGAGAGATGAAAGACCCAGATCAGGCCCAACACTCTCAATGGAGGGATAGTGGGTATAAAAACATTATAAGACAAAACAAAGAGTGCCTATATATACATGTATATGGGCACATCTATGTATATATAGGCACTCTTTGTTTAGGGAACAAACTTGATAAGGTTTATGGGCAGGGATTAGAAGATGTCAGAAAACAGACAGGGAAAGAGCTCTATGTCAGAGATGAAGAGGAATCTGGGGGTGGAAAAGGGCTAAGAGGAGAGCGGATAGGAAGTGTGGAGAGCCAGACACAGTGGGGAGGCTGGAGCCGACTCAGAAAGAGTCATTGAGAAGTCTTCCATGAAAGGGTGACCAGAGGATTTTTAAGAACACCTCATGCTCAACTTGAAGTGTTTTGCCTTGCTCTTCTCCCCAAAGTTTCAGAAGTTACTTGCTTGAGTTCAGTCATTAAGGCAATGGGCTGGAGTCCTCAGACTCTGGAGGAGGGGAGAAGAAGCCGAGGGAAGAGAAATGCCCACAAGGCAAGAAGTGAGTGAAAGCAGGAAGAGTCACAAGAGGCCATGGGAACATAAGCTCTTGGGAATTTTTGGAAATTGTGGGGAGCATCTAGAACTTCTACAGAATGTGGGATAGAAAGCTGGAGGGGCTATCATTAACATTTTAAGTACAGAGTAGCCTCAGCTGAGACCGGGTTCCACACATTGCAGTAAACGGCATCCATCTGTCACTAATGGCTTCTACCCCATTGATTCTCTGTGTCGGTTTTCATAAATCTGGTCTTCAATAAGTTTTCTTTGTGAAGATCGACCCATACTTGGGCCTTGAAAAATAAACTGGGTCAAACAGAATGCTGGGAAAGTAGGAGTTATAATAATCAGGGCTTCTTGAGCGTACTGGAATTCGTTTCCTGCTTTGTATCCTCCATATGGCTATTACGGGGATGGGAATGGTGACTGCCCCTTGGGGGTAATGAGACCTCCCCGCCCCGCCATTACCAGAGAGCTGAAGCAGAGGGTGAGTGACCAGTTGATGCAGAGCTGTGCAGAGGACTCACGTGTCGGACAAAAGCTGGACAGATAGGCCTTTGGGTACTTTAAACATGGAGCATCCATTACCTGGGGGAGGACTTAAAACTTTCAGAGAAGTTAAAAATATCCCAGATGTCTGTGGCTGTTTCTAAAGAATGTATATTTAGCCCTTTCTCCAGCTCTAGGTTAATCTGTTCCAGCTTATGCTAATTATGTTCTCATTATTTGGAGGAAGGAAAGGAGACTTGGACCCTCTCCAAGGGGCGGGGGTGGCAAGCCGCTCACGCTGTGTGTTGGCAAAAGGGAGCGTTTGGCCTGCCGGGGGACCCTCTG
This sequence comes from Mustela erminea, assembly GCF_009829155.1. Lineage (NCBI taxonomy): Eukaryota > Metazoa > Chordata > Mammalia > Carnivora > Mustelidae > Mustela > Mustela erminea. Next base: position 70,556,489 of record NC_045621.1, read on the forward strand.
AGTCCCCACAGGACTGGGGAGCTGCGAGGGACCTTGTGGTCCGTGCTTGGGTCCCATGACAATGTAGGGGGCTCTGAAACCCCCCTACACCTGTTTGCAGAGGTTTCGATTGGGGAGGCTGGGGCCCAACCAGAACCCCTGACATCTGTAAGGTTTCTTCCCCTGTGTGTCTAAGGAAACTTAGGGTCTGAGGAGCCAGGAGGGTGTCCTGTTCCTAGTAGGAGCACAGCCAGGGGTTCTCTTGACCATCTCCCATCTCTCTCTCGTTGAACAGTTGCTGCAGATCGTCCTGGGTAGGGAATCACAGTTGGCTCACATCACAACTCAGACATGCGGGGAAAACGCACTTTTAAAATCTGGATCTTCAACTGATTTCTTTTCTCCATGAACCCCAGCTCAGAATAGGAGGGAAAATAATATTTTTCAGCTCACTCCAGCTCAATGCTTAGTGTGATACAATAATTTCCCATCAAGTGTCCTATCTGCTTCTCTCCCCCATGTGGCTTGTAGATGAGTGTATGTGACAGCAGGGCAGTGAGGAAGACAGGCGCTGGGTTTCACATGGTGGCCACAGGGATAGTTGCTCCCACCTGGTCATGTGCCTCTTATTGCCAGGTACTGAGGGTATAGCCTATGGTGTGGTCACGCTCAGGGTTTGGGTATGGGGGCACCCCTGCCTACAGACTCCGCCCCTCCTGGGTCTAGCTTCCTTCATGACTCTGCAGCTTGGTGCCAGCTCTTGGGCAGGCCCAGGTTGGGGGCCTGGACTGAGTCAAGAAAAATATAGGGCATCTACTTAAACTGGAATTTCAGATACACAAGGACTAATTTTTTTTCAACATGAAGGCTATCCCAAATATTATACATAATATTATGTTTATCTGATATTCAAATGTAACCAGACATCCTGTACTTTATCCAGCTGACCTCCTCCCAGGTCCAGTATCCTCGGCCACAAGGACTCTGGCTCCTGATGAGGGAGTCCTTTTGGCCAACTCAGCAGCTGCTTCAGGAACCTTCTGTGTCTTTCATAAGGCACAGGCTAACATCTAGCTACCTTTTGTCCCCCAAAGAGTCAGGGATTCCCTGAGGGAGCTGAACCCGGGCCCTTTCTGGCTAAATAACTATGCCATTTCTATGGCTTATGCTATATATATATCTATATCTCTATAGATATATAGATATAGATATTTCTATGCTATTTCTCCCCTGAGGTGGCCGTCCTGTAGGGTGTGAGAAGGACAGGAGCCTTTATGGCCCCTGGGGAGATCTCTCTCCCCACATATCTCTCATCCTCTTCACCAAATTCTCCAGGCAAGAAGGTGTGAGTTTCTCTTTTATATCCCCTACACCATATCCTTTCTCCCATAGTATAACATACATGCTTGCTGTCATAGTAGAGAGAATATTTTCTTGGTGCTAAAGGAGGGCTCGGCGACCTACGTTTTCCAGTCTTGGTTCTGGTTATGTGAAAAGCAGAACTAGAGGAATGTAGGAAGCACCCACTCAAGGTAATAACCTGGTTTACAAGGCTTTGTTTTGCTACAAGTTCCTTTATCAAATGTCCAATATTTCTTTTCTTTTTCCTTGCATTCCTTCTGTCTCCATCTTGTTCTCCCTCGCTGGGTGGAAGGCTATCCCCACCTGGTTGCAGAGAAGATCATGGGCCCAGGCAGGCTACAGAAAAGATCACATTGGTAATTTTTCACTGCATTCACTTCATGAGGTGGTGGCCGACAGAGAAGCTTCTATTTCGAACTGGGCCACCTTCTCCTCCCCCTACTGAAAGGCTTCTTATGATATGAAATTCCATTATGAGAGAAGTTGACTTTGTCTCCTGAAAGCTTCAGGAGATAAATTAATTTCCGGGCACTAAAATATTTAAGTTTCTTTTTATTGAATTATGACATTTCTCAAAGACACAGAAAGGTAAATGAAATAAAATTGCAGCACACAGGCACCTGCCATCTCGATAAGATTCTTGAGATAGGAACTTATAAATTTCAGGTTTATAAAAATAGCAATCAATTTTGAAAGATATGAAAAAATTATGTGCAGCTTTTTGTTCTCTGTCAAAATATCTTCTTTATATTTTTCGAGTATTTTAGGCTGCAGGTTGTGCCTCTCTGAAGTAAATAATCTAGCTACAAGGATAAAATTACATTATTTGCTAGGACACAATTGGGACATGTAAAGAAGGGAAATTGTGTATACAGGATGAATTCCATTTTTGACTTCCTGAAAGGCCATTTGTATGTTGAGCATTGGGGAGAAGAATATGGAATTCTGTTAGTCTGAAAATAAAATCATTCCATGCTCCAGGGAATCTGGGTCTCTGCTGGCCTGCTTGTCTTCTTTCTGCTCTAAGTGTACCCATTGCTCCAATAGGGCTTATTACAAGAAGTGATCTTTGTAAGATTGTTTACATAACTGATCGTTTCTGCCTTCTCAAGTACGTGCTTTTAAACTGCCCATGTTTCACATGCTTTCTTCTTTAGCTCATAAAATGTTGCAGGGAGAAGGTAAACGGGAGGGCTATGCAGTCCAATCTCCTTTCAGCGCTTCGGAAAGAGGCGGCGTGATCTGTCCTCTGGCCAGTAGGGGGCAGTGCTGTGTCCAGACGGAGCAGCCCATGCTCCTCTGTCACCTGCTGCACCACACCAGCTCCCTTCTGCTGATTAACAAAAACAACTCACCATACATTCTGGTATCAAGAATGTCGTAAAGTTTAAATTGGCCTATCTTGTAATTAACTGCATTTTCAGGGTTTGGAGGTGGGCTAAGCGCCCCGTTTAAGCATATTAGCTGTTTCACAAGGAGGAAGGGGAATTTAAACAGAAGACAAAAAGGGAAAACATGTTCTTTATTTGGTGGCAATGAAATCTGTTGCAATGTTATTGGATTATAATGGCCCAATTTTTATCTAGAATCCATGTCTCCGGAAACACAACCTTTAAAGATGAATAAAAATTGTTTTCATGGACTTTTTAGGTTAACGTCAATAATGGCACAGAAAAGCTACCTATTCGTGGCTCTTTTATTTGCATTATTATATATATTTTTTTGGTATAGTCTTTTCTGAGAAGTATTTATTTTCTGTATCACTGCTTATTTCTTTCTGTAGAAAAAAGATCCAAACTCTTTACGCTCAGATTTAAAACTCTCCATTATCTGATAATATTTCCAAGGACATGGATTTCTTTCTTTCTTTTTCTTTTTTTGCCTCTTGCTTCCAAATTGGACCACTGAACACAGCTTCACTACTGTTGGTTGGGGCTTTTGTTTACGATTTACTGATGTTCCAAACTTGACTCCTATTTTTAAAAGCAGCTCAAATGCTTCCTACTTCACGAACCTTTTTCCCTAGCTCAATTTCTATATCTACCCTCTGCAAACTGAATCTTTGCCTCCTTGGTCTTCCCATAGAATGTTATTTATACTTCTAAGACACTAAATAAATAACCGGCTTGTGGAAAAGTTGCTGCTTTGTCAGCTACATTTTACTTAATTATTTCACTTAATTATAGCTCATGGAACAGTCTGCGTTATTACTTGGCGCAGCATTTGGCCCTTTCCCTGGAATGTAAGAACCTTAACAGTGAACTTTAATGGCCTATTTGTTTTTGTGTAACCCACTCTATTATGTTTTGCACATGGTAAGTGTCTCAAATGATATTTATTGGCACTGAATTGATAGTGCGGTCCATGCTGACCAGAAGGGATTAAATTCCTAAATGTCAATAGATTGTTCCTTGTCCTCCGCTGAAGGTTCTGGTCGTGACCCAGCAGGCACTGCTCGCCTCAAATTCCACCTCCGACTTTGAAGTCTGGCAGCCACCTCGGAGCATTAATAGGCGAAGCTGTGACTTGCTGGGTAATAACACACTGCCTCGGAATAATCATTTTCAAATGAATCAACAACAGCAGCTATTTGCCTGATCTAATTAGCATCACCTTTTTTTTGAGCAAGCGGAAAAAGGTTGGCATATTCTGTATGATGCAACGCGCAGCAAATTATATAGACAAGGCAACATCCCAGGGTCAGGCACTCACCTCCGTGGCTGAAGGCTTCCTGGCAGTCTCCCCCACATCCCCCCTTCCTCTGCTAGCTCAGGAAATGGCTTGCATCATTTCAGGGATGGGAACCAGGAGGAAATCCTTAATTTGAAATAGAGCCTAAAGATGTTTTCTGTATTTAAGGAGACTCGCTTCACAGGGGCATTGCAAGAACAAAGGTGATATTCTCCTCACATTCAAGAATATTCGGGAAGCAATTGAATCTGAATGAGAAGTTAACTCTGCTAATTTACCTGGCAGGGATGTCAAGCAGAAAAGTGTTACCTCTTGTCCATCCTAAGGGTTAAGAGGCAAGGCTTTGGTTGCTAAAGCCTAGGCCAAGGTTCTTTGGTGGTGGGGCTGGGGAGTGGCTTGAAGGGAAGACAGATGGGGAGGATGGCTCCATCTTTCTGCAGAATAAGAACCTGAAGGATGATGTGTATACAGGCAGCTCGGTCTGTTAATGGCTGAACACAGCGCTTCCCGTCCCTTGGAAGGCATGGTGGGACCCTGGACTGAGGAAAGCTGACCAAGGTTTTGGGGCGGGAACTCTAAGGCCGGCGTATGCTAGAGCCAGCTTGTCAAAGCCCATCTCTTCCCAAATGTCATCATGGCAACCTGGCAACTAGCTTTTCCTCATGTCTTCCGAGTAGGCCCCCCAGACTCCTGGGAGACCCTGCGATGAGGAAGGACCCTCTATGCCATCTGAAACGGAACCCTCTATCCATCCTGGTGAGGTTGGAAGCCAGACAGAATTGGGTTTCAAAAAAATAAAAGGGGAGATTTAGAGCTAGACCTCTTGCATTCATGAATCTGGACCGGCCGCTTGCGAGCTGTGACCCATGAGGGCAACAAGTGCCTCTACTGTCTCATTTTTTTTTTTTTTTTTAAGATTTTATTTATTTATTTATTTATTTGGCAGAGAGAAAGAGATCACAAGCAGGCAGAGAAGCAGGCAGACAGAGAGGGGAAAGCAGGCTCCCCACTGAACAGAGAGCCTGACTCGGGGCTTGATCCCAGGACCCTGAGATCATGACCTGAGCTGAAGTCAGAGGCTTTAACCCACTGAACCACCCGGGTGCCCCTCACATGAGAAAAGTGTGTCATCTATAAGGCTGCAGTGAGGCACGCAGAGTTAATGCATGGGAAGCCTTTAGAGCAGGGATGGGAGATAAGCCACCATTCAAGCCCTCCTTCTTGTCACCGCCGCCCAGGGGGTGCGCTCCAGTGTATTCATACGTGCTGCATGGTTCTTTCTGTTATGTCTGTGGGTCCTTGTCCCCTGTCCTCTTCCTCTTTCAATGGCTCACTCTTGGAGGGTAGGTGTCAGCGTCTACACCTCTTTCTGTTCGCCTTCATGGTGGCTCTGTGCCCTCATAGCTCTTCCTGCGAACACGTCCATTGCGTAACTCCTCATCGCTGTGCCCTCCACCCCCAGGTCTGGACACACTGCAGAAGGGCCCTGCATATGGTTTTTAGTTTGAACTGAATTTGGATCTGTTGCAGGGGGTGCCGGCAGAGCGGGCGGGCGCTAATCAAGGCTTTCTGCTGAGGCCAATGGTGAAGGACACAATCACTATCATCTGTTAAAGTGGCTCCTTGATCAAGAGAAAACAGGTCCTGAAGGTAATTGCAGCCAGAAGATCACAGGGGTCTTTAGAGGCAGAACTGGCTCCCTGCTCCGGTCTCGGGTTGGAGGACGGTGAGTGCTTCTGTCCGTACAGGGAGCATCCTGAGGCCGGAAGACCTTTGCCAAAACCGGGACTCAGGGGAGCCCCGGGTTGCCCTGGGGACCTGACTTTGGAGGCAGGGGACAGCTCTTTCATAGTACGCAGAGATTTCAGTGGGGCCTAAATTGGTCAGCTAAAGCAGCCAGAGACCTGTTCTTTCCTCATGTGGTTCTAGGAAAGCACCCAGCCGAAAGACGCGTTTCTTCAATGCACAGAGGTTTCCTATGAACTTCATGGCTTAACAGTTAACCAAGCACCCTCGTCACAGCCAAGTCCTCGCTGCTTAACAAATAAAACCAAAACACAGTGGGAAAGTCAAAGACTCCATAACAGGGGTTGGTTTTCTGAATCAATATATCAGTATTTAATAGTAACAGTGAAGAGTGATTAGGCAGGAGATCCTCCTCTGTTCTTAGTATGTCATCTATTCAGTCTGTATGGGAGTTTCGGGAGATACACTCCCATTTTCTTCCCTTCCAGGAGGAGGAAACTGAGGCTGAAAGGGGTGCTGATGGATGTGTTCAAGGACAGACCGCTGGCTACTACCACCCGAGGCTTTGAACACTTCTTTTTCACCCTAAGTGCCCTATCATCTCCCCTAAACATTAACAGTTTCAAAGTCCAAGAATGGTCCACAAAGGAATAGGAGTAAAGAAACAGGACGACTGAGGCAGAAATAAATTCACTTAACTCTTAAGTAATGGCCACAGGAAGTAAGAAGTTCAAAATCTACACTTTGATTTTTAAAAATGTGACTCTGGCTATCAAGGTTAAAACCATGGCATGTAAAAGGCCAGTGTGAAGGGATAAAAAAAAGGAAAATTAGCAAAAGAAAGAGGACCATTAAAACAGCAGGAAGGAATAAAACCCAGAAAGCCTGAAACACAATGAAATCAGTTGGCCCCAACTTCCAGTTTTGACTGTGGGGAGAGGCCGAGCTCCCCTTCTCCCTGGGAAGTATAAATCTAGACAAAGTGACAGAGAAAGGTTACAAGTAAAAGGCAGAGCAAGGAGTTATCTTAAAAACGCAAGTAAAGGCGGCCAAGGACACGGCATCATTAATAGCAAATGTAGAAATCAAAGGGAAAACAAAGCATTAAGCAGAGGACAGCTTTTAAATGAAGGTGAGAGTCTCCAGTGAAGATATAATAGAGGCGAGGCTTTCGCACAATGGTAGGGAAGGACATTAAAATGCCATCTTCAAGACCTGACTTACCAAGTAGGCGCACAGCAGACTATAATGTAGTCTGGCCCAACCGCCCAAACCACGCATCCTGCTGCTTTAGCAACATTATTTGAGACCCTTGGCCAACATATCCTCCTGCCCTCGGGGCCCAAAGCCTACAAACACTTCCAAGGGGTTTCTTTATTTGCTTCCTTCCTCTCGCCTTCTTTGCGACGCCTGTAAACACACCGCACAATTACAAAGTCGCAGCCGCACGCAATATTGGCGCAGAGACACCCCGTTAAATCCGTTCCTGACAGCTGCGAGCCCCTTTTAAATTTCAGTTATAAGATCAACAACTGTAACCGCTAGCAGACCGTTACCACCCAGGGTTTGGGGAGTTCTGGGGACGGCGCAAGCCACCTGGAGAAAGGAGGCCTGGCTGTGAGCGCCTCCTGAGCTCCTTACCTGGCCAAACCTGCCTGGACCCTGAAGGACAAAGTCAAGAGCAAACCTGAAAGGCTCACGCCCCAGGCCAGCCTGAGGCTTGGGGCTGGAGCCTGCGTCACTGCCAGGCCGGTTCCCTGACGCTTCGTGCATTCTTTCCTTTCCCCTCGAGAACTTGGAAACCAGAAGTTAGCAAAGACAAAGACGCAAGATTCTCGGCCTGTTCTCAACTGGGAAAACTACTCCGCAAGTTCAGCCGCTCTGACTCTTAGCAGACAGGAAGGAGCGTGGTGTTGCTGGCCCCCCGCAACAGCCCCTGGCATGTGCCCCCTTGGCCCGTGGCTCTGGTCCCCCGTGGGAGGCCGCACGCACACAACCATGCCACTGGGCTCCCTGGACCTTCAGCCATGACCACAGCAAATGGGGATGTTACCTGGTTCACGCAAGTCTCCACCTGCGTCCCTGCCCGCTGGGTCGTTAGCTGCACAGAGCTCCCGACAGTTTCCAAGTTCAGCCGCCGAGCAAGCACGCGTCCACGCCCGGCCTTTCTTCTGGGATCTCTCCGCCCATCCAAATCCACCCCAGGTTCTTTACTTTTAGGACTTAAGTGAGACTGACTCTCATCCCAGGAAGACTGCCCTGAGTTTTCTAGTATAAAGTCCCATTAGCAAATATTTATTGAGCTTCTGCAGATATTTGGATTCTTTATCGTCAAGGTGCTGAGAACTCCCGGATAGAAAATTAATTACCCATTCCCTTACCTTTTGGTTACAGTTGTAAAGTACAGATGTGTATATCACTTTTAGAAATCACACATCAGGAAGTGTTGCCTTCCGAACACTTGATACATCTTCCCCCAGAGCTGATTTGGCCACTTGCAGATTTCATCAAGAGGACGGCCCTGTTATTCCCCCTTTTGCTTCAAACCCCGGACACACATATGGGTTCCCTTGAGAACTCTGAAAAGCCACATTTCACAGATTAGGACTTTTATAAAGAAGACCTACTAATTAGCCTGGCTCCCCAAGCCTCAGATATAGAAGAGTCTGGTTTGTCAGGAATGTGAAGAGACATGAAATGTTTTTAGGTTTTTGCAGTTTCTTGGGGATTCTGCTTGGCTCTATGCATGTTCTTGGCTTGTAGGAATACCATGAAACCAATACAGGTTGCATGGCTGAGCTAAACTGAAGAGAATATAGTTGGGATGGTGTGTCTTTGAAATTGAACTTAAAGAGAGCACATCAGTGGTAGCAATCAGATATTTTCTTACGGAATTTATGTTTATAGCAAAGCGCTTGCAAAGTCGTGTGTGTGTGTGTGTGTGTGTGTGTGTGTGTGACATCGAAGCCAGATGCATTCCCCCAATGACCCAGGGAAGCCCTTTATTGTCTTTGTGAGAATATGCCCACCACATTTTATATTACTCCAAGGATTTGTTTTTACAGGACCTAAACCCTTAAACCAGTATCTTTCAGGGCTTGAAATTCACACTCGCCTGAAAAATGGAGTGTGACATCCCACAAAAGATGTCCTTATTCAGCTCTAGTTTGTATATCAACATTTTGTTAATGAGACTTCTTTCAAAAGGAGCATTTAAACTTCTAATTAAAAAAAGTCTTTATCTAGATCTGACAAGCAAGAGCTCATCTGAAATCTCATCTCTTGTTAAAAAAAACTGTGAAGTATTTTGGCAATAAAGATTTGAAATCCAAATTTGATAAAAATGGATTGATAACAATTATCTCCCAAGAGAAGCAGGAGGAGTTCTTGTGTGTTAGATAAATAGCTATTAGTAATACTGTACAACAATCTGTCAACTACAATTCTGAAACTCCAAAACTTTAAAGTTTGGGGAACTTATCTGGTGGCAAAACATGACCCAAACCAAACCAGGGTTATGTATTTCTTGATTTTTTCTGCTTTTTGTGAATATTTTAGGTTTCCCCACAGACATATTAATGTGCTGATCATGGAGTCTGCCTCACATCCCGTTGGGAACATTACATGAGTTCATTCACCACGTTACCTTCCTAAGCTGTAGATAATTTAAAATTTTGAAACATACCTTGATTTTGGATAAGGGATTTTGAGCCTATAAAAGGTTTTAGATGAGGGATTTTGAGCCTATAAATTCATCTATGGTGGATGCCATTACATTTTTCTTCAGGGTTTGACCTCACCATTTGTTGTCGGTACGATCCCATCTAGCCGCACAAAATTTTGATCTAGAATTTGCCCCGGTTGCAAAAGAGAATGGGGTCTGTCCTCTGGAAAGAATTTTCTTGCCAGTTTCCCCCCATCAGGTCCCCCTTGGCATCTGTTGCCTTCCTTCCCCTGACCCCTGAGCTTTTTAACCCCACTATGGTTTGGAGGGATCCAGGCAAAGGAGATAGCATGAACAGAGGCACGGATATGTTCTGTGGGGAAGACCCACCGGCCCTACCAAGCTATGTGCGGCTTTGTGAACATGCTTTGCTTTCTCTCACTTTTGTACGTTTTCATACGCAGACCACTCCTGAAACGGAATGTTTGGCACCACTCCCAACATCATCCCAGAGAAGAATAAAGTGATCTCTCTCTTGTCCTCATTAGACCTGAATGTTAACTCTGCAATTATCATGCTGTATTGTGACAATCCCAGTGTGTGTGTGTGTATGCCCCATTGAGGGCATGAGCCTTTTATACTCCGAGGAACTATCGGAGTTGCTGGCATATCACATCTTTGAAGAAGTCACATGAATGTGTAAAAGGCGGACTGAGGCCAGATGGTGGAGTGTCTCCCATGCCATGTGGAAGAAGCTTTGCTTTTAGTTTGCACACGTATCATTCGGGATATGCCGGATTATACTGCAGTAACAAGCAACTCCCAAGTTTGAGCGATTGAACACCAAGTTTCTTTCCTGCTCTTACCGCATGTCCACTGAATTTTGGCAGGACGGCTCTGCCCCTTGTAATCGCTCGGACATCCTGGCTGATGGAGGCTTCCCCTTGATGCGTGTTTCTAATGATCACCAGAGCAGAGCGACAAATCGCACGCTGCTTCTTAAAGAGTCTGCCCTTTGTCACTTCCACCCACGTGGATAGACCAAAGTGATTCACGCGACCGTACGTCGTTTCGGAGAGGGTGAGAAAGAACGCTCCTATTCTGGAAGGTCAAGAGCCAGACTTATCAGGTCAAGAATACTAATGGCAACCTCAGTGGGGAACAGGGAGCCATACGAGATTCTTAAAAACAAAAGCAGGCAATATGTGGTTGAGCTAATAGATAGAGTGTGAAGGAACACAGAGATGATCTGAAATTGGGTACCAGGGGAAAGCGAGCGGGGAGATACACTGGACCAGCCCCGAGCTAGAAGGTTCGGGTCCTCCGAGCAGTTCTTGCACGGCACTGCGCTTTCTCCACATTAAGATACTTATTCTGGCTTCGCTTCAGTACCTCCAAGGGGAAAAGAGATATGGTGATGGTAATGTATACAGCCTTCCTGTTAGTCTGAGGGTTAATGAAAGTTGGGGGAGGATGTACTTAACTCCCTGTTTTCTATTCAGTTCTGGGGAGAGCTACCTCTTCAACAAAACGAACATTTTTTTGAGTTCATAGTACATTTTCACAGTGACAAATTTTGCCAAGCTCACCAAAATTTGAGCTAAACCTGAATAATGAGTTGACTATTTATTTTATGAATTGGATGCACAACCTGCCGGGTTTTCCAAGTGGTTCTGACAACAGAATCCCTCATCCATAATACCCATCCACAGCCCTCGTCTATAGCTCCCTTGTTGTTCTGAGGATAATATATTGATTGAGCCTCTTTCGATGGCGTTCTTTCCATGCTTCTCACATGAGGAAGAATTACTGCCGTTTTCCCCAGGGGACCTAAAACGACTGCATTTTTACGCATGTTATTTACTGTATACGTTCTCATATCAAAATGGTCAATTCATTTATTATCTTTTTAACATGCCTTAGAGAATAAAAAGTCTGTTCTTATGTTAGTATGGGGAGGCTCTTATTTTCTTTTGTATGGAAGTTTTACTTTGCAACCCATCAATTGATCTTGGGTCCATAAATAGTTAACATTAATTATGCACAATTAGCATATGATAATGTACGACACATGTTTCAAGTGAATATCAGACAGCATAATTATACTGAATATTATTGCGTTCAGCTACATAGGTCCACTCACAATATGATGGATGATGTGTTCCTCTCTACTGAACCCATTTACCTTGGCCTAGAGTGATGATTTTAAAACAAACACAGTGGAAAATACTGTTAAGTGTTTAAATGCACATAAGTTAAATACTGTTAAGCATGAAGGAATGTTTCCAAGTAGGAAGAGCTAAGGGCAGCTGACCAGTCCTTTGGCTTTTAGCTAGAAGATTATTTTAGATGCATACTGCAGTATTTTAGAGCTCAGCTTCAAAATCCTTCAGAACTCAAAGGCTGTTTTATGTAAAGTGTTCTGACAGGCAAAACGATTCCTTTTTAAACATAATTCACCTCTGCTCTGCAGGCTTATTGTGGAGAACAAAAACATCTACGCGAAGTAACAAACAACTATTTTTGGCACAGGCAGAATTGAAGGTGTGTAAGTAGAAGGCCCCCCCCACCCCCCCACCCCTCATTGTAGTGTTGGTTCAGAAGCACCCGGTGAAATCCAGCAAGAGAAATAAGGCTCGGGTCAATCCTCTCACCCGCTAGAATTATTAATGAGAGTTTACCTGTCTTTTCAAATGTTCTTTCATTAGAGCTTTTGAGTTTTCTATTCAAGTAAAATAAGATAAACGAATAGGCTATGATTGAACTTTCACTTTCTGGTTAAGAATTCACTATTCGGGGGCGCTTGGGTGGCTCAGTGGGCTAAGCCTCTGCCTTCGGCTCAGGTCATGATCTCAGGGTCCTGGGGTCGAGCCCCGCATTGGGCTCTCTGCTCAGCGGGAAGCCTGCTTCCTCCTCTCTCTCTGTCTGCCTCTCTGCTTACTTGTGATCTCTGTCTGTCAGATAAATAAATAAAATCTTTAAAAAAAAAAAAAGAATTCACTATTTGAAAAGTCTATTAGCCTCCAAAAACGAGACTTCCTTTAAAAAGAACCACAAAAGCCCACAGTAAAGATGACCTTCCGTTTCCCATTGTGAGCATAGCAGATGAGTCTATTCTGACTTGTTACACAAACCAGTTTCTGTACATGGACTTGATCCAGCTATTAGTGTAACTGGGAAAGGTTCATTCTGCTCCCTGCCCCTCTTCCCCTGTATGTCCTCCCATTAACTTTGAGGGACCCATCTTGAGCTCTTGTCTGGTTTCTATTTTAAGAACCTAGTTCAGCCATTATAATTAGTCCCCAGTTTGTCTGGAATCCTCTCAGGCATTCGAAAGATTCCAAAGATCTCAAACAAGTACCTTCCAGTTTTCCACTGAAAGATCCCTAATGGCAGAAGAAAGTCAATTTATCTTTGGGGGTCTGGGGTCCTAACTCAAAATGGGAAACGTCTTTGAAGCATTTCTTTTGCCATGAAGTTTTGTATACATGTTGTATCTCTCTGTATACCACATCTGACTGGTTTTTATAACCCAGAATCTTAATGTTCTAAGTTATATGTCAGTGAGTAGGTATGTATATTATGTATGTATCAGCACAGGCAGAAGAATGCACAGAATAGCATGACTCCATTAATATATTTGTGTAAAACATTTGACTATCTTTGTATGGAGTTGGGCCTGGGGAAATTTCACTTTCCACAGGAATGCACTAATTTTTTTTTGCTCCAAATGTGAATTAGTGCAAATCTAAAACAACAAATAGAACCCAATTTTGAGAGTAAGAAACAGGCTTTGCTGGGGTTGTAGCTGTGTTAACCTGATCAGGTAGAAACAGATCTTGCTTATTCAGCTTTTGAGTTGCAGAACTGTACAATCTTTACACTAGAAGAAAAGACAGATTCTACTATTCTGCATAAATTGGGAATTCTTTCTGTAGTGCTCATAATGAATGGTTATGTGGACTGATTTTGAATAATTCCATCTGACACCTTGGTATAATTCATGGTAGAAGGCTCGAGACACGTAGGAGAGGATTAAAAGACAAAGATATCCCTTATTTCCACCGTCAAGAGAACTACAGGTTCTTTCTCAAGTTGAGCTGAATCCACCTAATGGTTCTTTTTTCTAAGATGCATTTCTAAGAATCCATCTGTTCCTTATCCTTGATGACACTTCTCCTCAGTCTTCACTAGATTAAGCCGAACTGTTAATTTCAAGTATTCCCCTAAAGCTCACAGTTGCCTTTGGAGGCTCAGAAGTTTACCACCTGCTACCAATGATTGCAACCTTTTATATTAGGTTTTGCCATCACAGAGAACAATGCTTGTCACTCTATATTTGGGGTTCTAACTCAAAATGGGAAATTTCTTAAAAGTCATAAAGTTTCCTATGCATTTTGTATTAGCATGCATAACACACCTGGATTTTATTAAAAATTTATAGTTTAAATTACTAATCGTCAAGTAAAAACTGGATGGTCAGAAAAACCACACGGCACCCATCACTTGGAATGTCCCCTCGCACACTGCCACCACAGCATCCTAAATGGTGTGTTTCCAGAAGCTGTTGCCAAGCAATTGTTGCCGTGTTGTCCTTCAAGTTCTCCAGGTACAATGTTATTCTCTTAATCGTCCAGATCTTTGATAAACATTTGTTCACTACTCTATACAAGGCCCTGGGAGACCTTGAGAGCCTGACAATGGCAGTTCCTGGCTTCCCAGAATTTACTGTCAAAAGAGGGATTTGGACAAGTGAACAGTCATTAACAAGGTAGTGTATGTGATGCCAGGATGGGCCAGAGGATCTAAAAGGGGTTCCCTAATAGGTGCTTGAGGGTCAGAGGAGGCTTCCTAGAGGAAGTGATACCAGAAGTCCAGACTGGAGGAACCAGTGAGAATGAGCATTCTCCTGGGGGAGGGCAGGGAAGGTGTGTAAGAAGGTGTTCTCAGCACAGAACTGCATGAGCCCAATCCCAGGGGCAAGAGCAAGCATGGTCTATTCGGGGACTGAAAGAAGGCAGGATACTGCCAGTACTGGACGTGAGGAGGGGAAACACTTGCTGTTTGAGAAGGTAACTGGGACCAGCTCATGAAAGACCTTGAAAAATTTGAAACTAAGTTTAGACTTTGTTCTAAAGGTCAAAAGAAGCCACTAAAAGATTTTAAGCCAGGAGCAGATTGGAAGTGGTCTACCAGCCTGGAGGGAGGGAGGCCAGCCTCAGGCATTGATTTATTTTGATTTTCTGAGCTTCAATTTCTCATCTTTGAAATGAAGACAATAACATGTATGTCAAGGATTGCTAGGAGATTTAAATGGAGTATTAGGGAAAAAAAAAAAGAAGCTAGATTGGTGTCTGGCATGTATTAGGCGGCCACTAACACGGCCTGACCTCTCACAAGTCTGGGTTGTTGTGCTTGTATTGATGTCTGATTTCTTTTATAACATGCTTATAATTGACTTGGTATTGAATCACCAGAAGGTCCTTTAACTATAGCAAGGCCCGTATGACCATCAGTGAATGACCATGCCTATCAGCAAAAGGGCAGTCAATGTCCTTGTACAAGTTATTAGAACTGTTGAGCCACAGGTCGGTGACTGTTGGAAGCAACAGCCTTGGGTGTTTTTCCTTGGTCCTTTGTCCTTTTACCGAAGCACATGTGCTACTTTTTCATATTTACTCTTTTCTTGCAAGTTCATAGATCGTGTTTTTAAGATTACGCACTTTTTGCTACCATCTAAACCATATCCATGGTAGAGTGGAGAGAAAGGGAGGGAGAGGGAAAGTGGGAAGTGGGGATGAGAGAGGGGGCGAGCCGGCGGAGGCGGCGGCCAGGCCACCACAGCTGAAGACCGACACTGGGTCTTGGTGCACGCGATAGAGGATAAAACCTCCCTTTAGGCTGTAGAAAGCCTTATGCCAATCAAAAATAAACAGTGACGCAGAACACTAACCTACTGATGACTGAAACTGTGTTAGCAATATGCACGCTTCACCGGTACATTTTAATGGAAATCATCTTGGGGAGTGTGGTTTTCCACAGAACTATACAAGTGGAATTCTCTTTGTCTTCATTATTTTACCATGTAAATTCACTTAGTAAAACCATGCAGTAGCAACTCTATTATTCCTAATATTACTTAAAAAATAATCTGGCTATGGGGCACCTGGGTGGCTCAGTTGGCTGGGCGTCTGACTCTTGATTTTGGCTCAGGTCATAATCTCAGGGTCATGAGATCGAGCCCCACGTCACTCTCCCTGCTCAGTGCAGAGTCTGCTTGTCTCTTTCCCTCTGCCCCTCCCCCTGCCCCCATCTGCATGCTCTCCCCCATGCTTTCTCATGTGCGCTCTGTCTCTCTAATAAATAAATAAAATCTTGAAAAAAGTAATCTGGCTAACAGATACAGACTGGAATCCAATGGCAAAATATTCTCACCAGCCTGGCAGTCTTCTAAGGGACTTCTCGCCATAGGCAACTCTGAAGTCATACCAAGATGGAAGGCACAGTGTAACTTCTACCCAGGACCAGTGGAGAGGTGGAGCAAACAATATGGCTACAAAATTCTGGGATCTTTCATTCACAGTAATAGGCAAATTAATTAATAGAGGTCTAGGGATTTAGCAGAAACCACCTGGCCCTTAAAGCAGAGACTGATGCACAGAGAAAACCATTATATTCTGTGGAGTTATAAGGTTAGTGATTGTGAGTCAAGATTTGACATTTATTTTATTTTTCCCATTCCATGAACAGAATTGGTACCATATGGCAACTAACCATTGGGAGGTTAAAAAAAAAATCACAAGATGATAAATTTCTGCTTTTAAAATATAAGTGGATTAAAATGCTTTGGGCTTCTCTTTGTTTTTATAGTACTCCATTTTCCTTTTCCCTTTTCTTTCCCTGAGAAGTTCACCATATAATATCAATCACCTAGAAGACACTTATGAACTGGCGGTGTTACTACACGTATATGTAAGATACAAGCTTGGATTTCCTAGTGGAAAGGGAAGGCCTTCAATGAAAATCCAGATTTAACATTTCTTTGTAAGGGATCCCTCACTTTTTTCTCATTCTCCTGAAACTTTAGCTAAGGAAAACCAAGCTCTCTCTTTAAACTTTTAACTGGTATTACTGTATTATCATCATTGTATTAAAAATTACTGTTTCTACCTAAAGGTGCCCCAAATATCCTCCTTCTCCTTAGTGCCCCAATTATGCTGTTAGAGTTTTATTCCTTTAGCTAAAAGCTTGCTACAATACAAATATCTGCACGGAAGGGGTAGCAATTCGTTTTTTGCACTATCCAGGAACCCACGGATCTAACATAGGAAAGGAAATGGAGTGCCCCAAATTATTAGGCACATGATTGCCGAAGGAGTATGATCTGAGCTAAAAAGCAGCAGAAGAGGGAGACTGCCCTTGCCAACATAGATAAGCCGCCACCCAGGGATTTGGCTAGGCTCAGCTGCAAGTGGCTCCAGGCGGGTGGTTCCTTTGAACTCTACGGTGTGAATATTTGACGGCAACAGCACTAGAGGACCTAGACAGCAAACAGTGGGAAAGGTTTTCCTGGCTGACCGGAAACAGCCAGTGGGTAGTCACAGGCAATCTGGAAAAGTCACATCGGCTGTTCCCTCCTTGAATGGATTTCTGCAGAAGACACAGAGGACAGAAATGGAAAGGGCGGTAGCCAGAGCAAACAAAGCT
The DNA here is from genome assembly GCF_009829155.1 of Mustela erminea. Classification (NCBI taxonomy): domain Eukaryota; kingdom Metazoa; phylum Chordata; class Mammalia; order Carnivora; family Mustelidae; genus Mustela; species Mustela erminea. The sequence continues at coordinate 70,573,638 of NC_045621.1, forward strand.
ACTGCATTTGTAGCGGGGGCATAGCGTGCATGCCTGAAGAGGGCAGCTTTGAGGACGGAGCTGAGGAACTCTTACCTAGTACAGCAGCCAGAACCAGGAAAAGACAAGAGAATCCAGGTGAATACCTGAGCTGGGCCCATGAGCCAGGCAGCCCGAGCAAAAGACCTCCCTAAGCCCTGGGAAGTGGGCTTTCAGAGCTAATACTCCGAGCGCATTTGAGTCACCCTTGCAAGGAAATATTCTCAGTGCTCCTCAATATTGACTGAGCACTGCAGCGGATGTTGTATTAAGCTTGTCTCAATTAAATTTCATAATAACCTGGGTATAGTTATCCTCATTTTACAGAGGAGGACACTGGGGCTTAGAGCTAACTAGTTCACCCCAAATTTCAGAGATAAGCAACCGTATTCACTTATTGGCTAGCTTTAGTAAGCCACAGACTGAGAGGCTTTCCTCACTGTTCTAGAAGCTAGAAATCCACCATCGTGTTGGCAAGTTTGATTTCTTCTGAGGCCTCTCTCCTTAGCTTCTGAATGGTCTGTAGATGGCCATTTTCTCTCTGTGTCCATGTCCTGATCTCTTCTTACAAGGACACCTCAGGATGAGATTAGGCGCCTAATAACCTCATCTTACCTCAAGAGCCTTTCTAAAGATCCTATCTCCAAATGCAGTCACATTCTGAGGGACAAGGGTTTAGGACTTCATCATATAAAATTTTAGGCAGATACAACTCAGCCCCTAACAAGAGTTCTTTATTTTTCCATATATATACAGATTTACCACGGGTGAACATGATTGAGTTACAAAGTAAACTATTACCTTAGCCTGCGAGGTAGAAAGCACTTGAGGTACCTCAAAGCAAGACATTTGTGACAAGAGAATGATTATGTAGGTGACCAAAGGAAAAAGAGGCCCAAAAGAGACAACATAGGGATAAATAAGCTCAGGAAGATAATCGTTCTCCTGGGGCTGGGGGGCACAAGGATTGGTGTCACTGGAGCAGCTTGAGAATTGGGGCCCCCCCGTGGACCTGACCCATGGTGGGCCTGACTGGGAGGAGCTGGGATGACAGATGGAAGGTCTGGTTTGGCAAGTGATGATGCCAACTGAGACAGAGAGGAGGAGAAATGTCTTAGCTTGTCTGCTCTGCCAGTGCCTACCTCTTGTTGGACCTCCCCCAAGCCTGGAAGACACGAGAACCTCCGAAATGTAGCATCTCCAACCGCCTACAGTATTGAGCAGGGCAAGGCATGGTTCTGGGAGCAAAGAGCTGAACTCCGACGTAACCGCAGAGTTTACTTCCCCGGTGGGACATGATGGTTCTCATCTCGTGGTTTTGTGGGCCTTCTCGTGTCACCAGTTAAATTCCTCGAACAGCTGCCATGGAGAAATACCTGAGTTGTTGAGACCTGGTTTAAGGCCAGGATGCTGGGGCATTTGCTTGGAGAGATCAGAAAAGCCCTACGCCTTGTGCTGATAGATGGTCGCCTTCCTCGTTTTGTCTGGGATGGATTGTTCTCTAAATGAGCTAATGCTTGCAAAGAGCTCAGCAACTGTAAAAACGTGACTTATCCGGCGATTGCTTGGTTCACTTGCTGCCTGTCTCTTGCACAGTTTTTCCTTTCAACTGCAGTTCCTTAAGAGAGGGACAGATTTTTGCAGGAATCTGTGGCCCCAGCAGCAGCAGGATTGATCATAACATCTAGTGGAGCCCTTTGTGGGGAGGGGACCTGGAGGAAGAGGGAATGCACGTTTCACGTGGCTAGAATCTTCTGCAGCTGTGAGAGAGACATGGGATGTCAGCCATGTTAACAGAATCATTTAGAGCCACTTGTTTTCTATGCAGAGACTTTTTCGAGACCCGGGCTGTTTTGCCTGCCTAATGTACTCTGCATTTTCTGCAGTCAGACCCCACTGCATGGGTAATGACAGAAGTTGGAGGAAGCTTGGGGATTGTGCCAGTAGACACAGACACTAACCTTGTCAGAGCAGAAAGAGATGACATACTTAGGGTATGGAGAGGCACTCCATTCCTAAACCCCTAAAGCAACTGGGAAGCAAGAGATTTGATGCGGACACACTTACCCCATGGTCAGATTTCGCTGAAAGCAACAACCATTAATCATCTCTTTTTAAAGGGTGGACCAGCAGAGGACTTGTTCTGAGTCCTTTAATGAGACAACAGGTAACAGTGGCAGTTTCCCGGGGGCGGAGTAAGTGGCCACATGCACAGCCAAGTGTGGACCCAGTCGCCTCTCTTGGCCGGCACTCCTACGTAGAAAAGGTGTGCGCATCCGAGGAATAGCTGATGAAACCGTTTCAAATGGAGGTACATTCATTAGCAAATATAATTCAGCTGTCAAGACACTGTCTCATACACATACACACCAAGTAATTCTGTACTCACGGGATCACTGTTAATGACCCCCAAAACATAATGATTTAAAACAGGTGACTCAGTCTCCACAGGTGTATTCCTTGATTCTTGTGGGCCTTGGCTGGTGAGGTGCTCAGCCTATGTCTAGCAACACCCCCTGCTAACTCTTGCAGTCACCCCTGATTCTAAACACCGTTTTGGCAAGGGGTATATCTACTTACAGAAGAAATTGTTTTATCCCCAGCACCCAGCACAGTGCCAGGCCCATGGTGGGACAAATGAATCTCTAGGATACTCTGAGTTTGCACATAGAATGTTTGAAGTAGTTTGCCATCATATTTAATGAACAGTGTGGTTGGAATTATTTCACTTTCTTAGCAAAGAAAATCATAATATGAATAATCAGCTGCATTGAATCCATTCTCATATTCTGGTCCCAGAGTTTTCGGAGGAGGGGGTGTTCAATTATAAATGGGAATTTGGATCAGAGGCCCAGGTCTGGAGAGTTCCAGACTTCCATGGAGGCTGTGCCACCTTAGTCTTCAGTTTGGGACATCTGGGATTGTTTGATGTTTAAAATGGTTTTCAAACGTGGCTGCTCATTGGAATTATCTGGGGAGCTTTAACACTTCTGATGCCTCAGTCCTGGGATTCTAACATAATTAGTTTGAGGTACCACTTGGGCATTGGGGTTTTATAATTCTCCCAGATGATTCTAATGTGCAGACAAGTTACCATCCAAAGTAAGACTCTTCTCTTCTGCAGATATGGATACTTAATGTTACTGATGATGAGTCTCTAGTGACTTCATCTCCATTTGTTTTCTTAAGTCCCTGACAAAGCGAAATGTGTGCCAACCTCCACTGGAAGTCAGTTTCTCCTGAACACCGTATTTGGCGGATTGGTGGCAGACATCCCAGAGCCTGCTTTCTTTCCCTCCTTATAATGGATGCCTCCCATTTTGTGCTTTGGGTTTTCTCCATCGCCCACCCCATGCCCCCTTCTCCCTGCCCTCTACTAACTTTAGAGTGGTGGGACATAGTCCCCCATTCATCCCTCCATCTCACAGGCTGCCAAGAACATTTGGTTTTTAAGGAGTTTCATACTAATTACTATGAGGGAACTGGTATAGAGCAATGAAACGTAGGGAAGGGACCAAGGTTCCAGAATTTCTAACCATCTGGATAGTAGCAGTCTCTTCTATAGCTCATGCCCTTTCCCTCTGAGATGGTGACTGGAAGCTGGGGCCTATCAAACCTTTCCCCTGACTTTCAGTTTCTTTCCCTCTCGGATGCAGAACATCCCAAGATCACCCCCAGCCCCTCACCACTGCTTCAGCAGCCAAGTTGATGGACGGGTAAATCCTGGTCCTAAGTGAGTTGTTTGGCTTGTCTGAGACCCTCCAGCCTATGGGATGGATGCCCACTTTACTGTCTTTATTATGTAAGCCTGGGCACCAACCTCTTTTAAAACATTGCCTCTGTGGAAAAAAATGTGTTTCAAATCGTAAACAACTCACATGCAAATAAACTTTTGGAATCCAACCTGTTTGTAAGTGGGAGACAGCTGACACTTATAATACAGTAAATTTTATTCAAAGGAAAGAACTCATAATATGAATTAACCCATTGTTTCAGCCTTAAGCGATAAATAATACTAGCAATAAAACCAAGGTGCTGGAAAGTTTCAGAAGGTCAACTGGGAACATAATGCGTGGCATTATTGTGTTCTAGCATAAGCTACAGCTTTCTGTTGAGGTGATTGCCAAGATCCGGGGAGGGTCCTGGACCTCAGAATTAGCGTGAGTTTGGAATACAAGCATCAAGCCCTTACTAAGAAGCCAAACACATATTAAATAAATCGAATTTTCACCACAACCCCATGGATTAGTCTCTATTATTACCCACATTTTATAGATGGGTAAACTGAGACACAGAGAGGTGAAATAGCTTTCTTCTAGCATAGAGCTCATGAGTGTCTAACTTATGGTTTTCATTAGGCAAGTGACCATTCAACACTTGTCACTACGTGTGGGTCACAAGAGTCGGGTAAAGGAGGCCATCTGAGTCATATGTCATACCTAAAGATGAGGGAAAAAGACAAAAAGAGGACAGATACTGCCTTGGCTTGGGCAGCTGTCTGTGCCAACACTCTCAGAGGAGAAGACTCTTGTGTGGTGAGCACATGTGTGGAAGGGCACACTTCACATGTGGCATATTTAAATTTAAATGTACTCAAGGATTGGGCTTTGGATGCCTTGATTGTCAGATTTCCACAACACTATTCTTGCTCATGCCTGAGGGCCCTAACGGGGAAGCCCCTAGAGTCCAGACATTCTTATGGTCTTAAAAACAACTGATTTTGTCTATTTAGGTCTCCATAAAATATAGTCAGCTTGCCTTTTATGACTGTCCAATGTCAGTTTTCAAATTTGCTTTCCTCTTAAAGAGAATTTTTTTTTTTTTTAAGAAAAGATGAAAAGCCTCTAACAACTTAACAAGTCTATTCTGGAAGTATTAGTAATTTTACCCAAAACAAATTGTGAATAAATACTTTATAAGTCTCTTGAATAAAGAATCCCAGTTCTTAATTTTGGGAATAGTTTTTATTATTTGTAAAGATTCAGCTATGCCTCTCCTAGGAATAGGTTGTACATTTCCCTGGCCTCAGGGCAATAGGATAATCACTGGTCCATTAAAATAAGTGTCAATGCATCATAAACTAGTGTAGTTTTTCTTGGAGGGCAAGGAATGAAGTATGAGTGAGATGCACCACAGTGTGAATAAAACATATTAGGGACTAAGGAGTTATGGATTTAAATTTCCATGATTTTAACCCACAGTTCCATAGCACAACAATCTGTGAAGACAGGAAGCATTTCCATAACTCTGTTGGTGGCAGGCTTGACCCGAACCAACGTGATGCTGTTGGTGGTCCCTGAAAACCCTTTCCCAAGTGTGTATACATATACTTTATTTTAGAAATTTTAATGTGTTTGATTATTGAGCAGTGCCTGGGTCCCGCTGTAGATGTCATAAAAGTGTATACACAGTATTAATTTTTTTTCTTTTAGTAGAAAAATTTTAAATTCTGAAAAAATCAGGCTCCAAGGACTTTAGAGGCAAGATTATAGAACTTTTTAAAAAGGAGCATTTGACTGACATATAAATTCAGCAAAACATAGCACTTCATCTGCTTTTCAAAATTCATCCATCATTGGGGTGACTGGCTGGCAGTCAGTTAAGCATCCAACTCTCGATTTCAGCTCAGGTCATGATCTCAAGGTCGTGAGATTGAGCCCCAGGTGTGGCTGCGCACCGGGTGTGGAGCCTGCTTAAGGTTCTTTCTCTCCCTCTCCCTTTATGTCCTCCCCCTCTCTCCCTCTTTACATAAATAAATTTATTTATTTATTTCACCAATTTAATTAACAAGTAATTATTGAAATTTAAGACTGAGGATACTAAAACTAGAAACAATCTAATTAAGATGAAGACAAAACATTTAATTGTCACACATGGGACTATGGACACACAAACTCAGTTAAAGACTCGAAAGGACTTTTGCTATCACCCAGTACACAAAATACATGTTTAAACAACTTTTAAGCCGATCGTGCGAGGGCCAAATTTCCACGGTGCTGGAGCTAAAGTGTAAACATGCTTGAGTACAGACATGGTGCTTCGTCGCTTTGAAATAGATGCGTGTGCCGACCCACAACACAGAAGTGCCGGGGCGGAAAGGAATGCCGTCTGCTCCAAAGAAAGAAGGAGCGCAAATATACCAAAGTCTATTGGCACAGCTGGAATTCAGAGTATTTATTTCACCATCTAGTTAATAGTGTGTGTGCATAACTTGTTTAACAGTTCCAACTACATGCAATAAATGCCCATCAATCCTACCAAATAGGTTATAGATGTGATACCAAGGCTCAGAGAGGTCATGTCATTTGCCCAAGTTGTGTAACTAATAAGTGGCCAAGACCTCAATTGAACATGATACTGCTCCTGGTTGCTCAGTGTCTGTACACATGGGGGGCAGGAGTCAGTGGGGACTAAGGTGGTGGGGACAGCACAGGACAGTGAAAGAACTCTGCATTTGTAGCCCAGGGAACTGGGTTCAAGTTCTGATTTTATCACTAGCTCGTTCTGTGATTTTGAGCCTTAGCTGTAACACGTAGATGAGTCATTACTGCTTCTCTGGGTGGCTGTGAAGGCTGCATGTTGGCCACTAGATGGGCACATCTAGTGCCCTCTGAAAACCTCTGAAAACAGTGTCGATGAAGATCCAGAATGATGGGCATCTCTCCACACGCTGTGGGTAGGAGTGTAAACTGGTAAACCTTTGGGAAATAGTTTGGCATTATCTTGTCAAGCTGAATAGGGCCGTCTCTCCATGACTTAGAAAATCCACATACACAGAAACCTGTGCATACGTACACCAGCATATATGCATAAGAATGTTTTTTGCAGCATTATTTGTAATAGCTGCAGCCTGGAAACAGGCCAAATGTCTACCAACAGGAGAATGAATATATCCGTCATGGAAGAGTCACACTATGGAACATAAGAAGATAGTGAAAGTGAATGAACTTTAGCTATATGGAAAAAAAAAAACACACACATGGTTAACTTTTTTTTTTTTTTTAAAGATTTTATTTATTTATTTGACAGAGAGAGATCACAAGTAGGCAGAGAGGCAGGCAGAGAGAGAGAGAGGAGGAAGCAGGCTCCCTGCTGAGTAGAGAGCCCGACGCGGGACTCGATCCCAGGACCCTGAGATCACGACCCGAGCCGAAGGCAGCGGCCTAACCCACTGAGCCACCCAGGCGCCCCCATGGTTAACTTTTAAATCCACTGTTGAGGGGAAAAAGCAATTTTCAGAAGAATACATACAGTGTGATACCATTTTTGTAAAGGACTAAAATAGGCAAATTAAAAAGCATCTTGTTTATAAATAGAGCCATATGAGGTCAAATTATTTTTTAGTAATAAGGGGAAGATAAACTCAGAATTCAGACTTAGTGACCCTTATGGGGGGCAGGGTGTAGCTGGGTGTGTTGGGGATGGTATTCTGAGATGAGCACATTCAGAGCTTTAACATTATGAATGATATTCTGGTTCCTCTACTAGATGCTGGGGTCACAGATGTCAATTATTAAAAATTATTTTTCATAACATACATATTACACATAATCTTTTTGGCAACATCAAAAGTTATGTGGTACCCATTAAAAAGCCCTATAGAGTGTAACTCTAGGTCTTTTGAGGAATTCTACTTCCAGTTCCCCTTTTCCTTAGCATCTTGTCTAAAAGTAGACACCCAAAGTAGATGTCCAGAAAGGATTTATCTTAAATTAACATACTTACCTAAAAAGAAGTTAAAAAGATATGATATTCATGAAATGCTTTGCAAATGAAGAACACGATACAAACAATAGGTATGATTAAAAGAGAAAACTTACGGTAATACCGTTTAGTTCCCACTCCCTCAAGACTGAATTGTTTTAATTAATGATCTTGCGAGGAAATGCCTGTCAACACTTCCACTGTAGATGCATAATTCATTGAATCGGTGCCCTCCAACCCACTAGTTTCCGATGGAACAACGAAGTAGGAGTTTATTTCCAACCTGTTTCTGCTCTTTGGTTTTAAGAGAGCGAACGTTTTCTTCAGTCGTGGTTGGGGGTGTTGGCGGTGCAAGGAATACTTGTCAGTCTGAAAATACTGAAACTGACGAGGAAAGAAGAAACATGCACTCTTCTTCAAAAACACTTTTCTACATTCCTACGGGGAAAAACCCAAGGTGGCTGTTAAGGCGATCCGCATTATTTAGAGACAAAGAGGAAAGATCTGAGGATGTGGCATGCGATGGCAAATAGCGTGCTTTTATCGCATGTGTTGGGTACCTAAATTTTGTCATTCACTCACAACGCGAAGTGTGACGAGGAGAGGGCCTTTCATTTTTCCCACTAATGGCCCACTCTCTGTGATGTTATTATTTTCGCTCTCTATTACTTAAATTTTAAAATGCATCCCCAACTCAACCTCTTTATTTTGGATGATCTCTTGTTCTCATGCCTCTGGACATCACTCCTTTCTCCAGAATAAAGAGGGAAGACTCAGATGGAAATTCTTTGATTATCAAATAACAATTAGAGTTTTTTGTGTGTGTGTGTGCCTTTCAACGCTGTACTGTATTTTCCTTCCCCCAAACAGAGGCAGCCCTGAAGTGCAGTTAGAAGTCTGTTTACACCACCCAGATATCAAATTGACTTGCTAATGGTAACTCTTCCTTGGTATCCATGGGTTACTGTGTCATGTGATTTGACATCAAGTACAGACAGTGCTGATTAGGAGCGCCCAGCTCTGTCCATCTCCGTGCATCACTGAACCATCTGGTCATTTATTCACTAATAAGCCCCTAATGGCCCAAATATTCACCGGCCTGTCATTGTGACATGGCATAAAATGCCTACATCTTTCAACTCGCTTTGACATGTTGCTTGTTTCACATCAAAACCCGTCATTTACAGGAAAAGAGCTCAGAGGGGTAAAAACTTGACCTAATCTGCAGTGTTAACACAAAGACAGAGGCTTGGTATCTAGTAGCCTGACGGAAAGCATGTAAATGGGCAGGAATTCATTTTGTACATTTTTTTTTCCATTCTCATTTTACAACATTCTTTAAGTTTGGTATCATTCCTAATATGGGATTTTATGTGGGCTCTGCGTCGAAATATCTATCCTGTATCTGTTTAAATAGTAAAGAGTGCTTTAAAAGGAAAGAGCTTTCTGGAGGCATGGAGCTTGCCTGTTTATATTTAAATGGGGAGGGGAAAAAAATAATACAATATGGATCCAAAAAGCCAGTGTCTAGGATTCTCAGAAGACTATGGTTTGTTATTTTAACATTCTTATTCTCCATTCTTCTCCAGCTTAATAGGCTGTTTTTATGCATTATGTCTGGGTATCATAGGAAAGGAGAAATTACCCACGTTTGGAGCGTTTGATATGATCACCAGAGCAATAATGAAAGGTTGTAATCCTTACTTTCAGTCACAGCTAGTAGGAAAGAGAGGTCAAAACTCCTCAAACAGACTGGCATAAGCAGAGTTCAGATAATAAAAATTAGAAGGGGTTATGGAGGGGAAAATGCAGCCTTCTAGTACATTCGGTGCTGTTGAAATCTTGGTCCTTAAGTGGAATGAAAACATCTTGTAAGTGAGGTTCACTAGCTGATTTTCGGTTGTTCATATTTTACCGACGTTATTGAAATGGACATTTTTCTCAAAAATCTCCCTATCTCTTGTGTCTCCTTTTACTACCTTGTTTTTTAAAAGAAATAAGTTTCTAAAAATCGCATGCTGGCATAACTTAGTGTAGAGCATCATTTTCCCATTGTCTTCCTTCACCCTTCCCTGAGGCCCCGTACCTCAGCTGTCCCCCATATCAGTAGGCTGAGAGAACACAGCACCATTCTGAAGATTTCTCCCAGCCCATAACCAAGGAAACCAAGCAAAGGGGGGGCTGGCGGTGGTGTAGAAGGCTGATTGAAAGCTTTCCAACTTGGCACAAAAGGTGGCTTGGGCACACGGGTTTATTTGTGGCTGGCTGGCTCTCTTTGCAGGCACGGCAGAACCTGGATATGATGCAGTTGGTCCCCCAAAACCCATCTGAAGGTTGGCTCACACACCTGTTGGCCCCAACTGACCTAGAGTTGAGCCCAAACCAGCACCCCTTTGTTCCTCTTTGCTTCCCACAGGAGGAAGCCAGAACCAGAGCTTCCTCTGAAGGATGACAAGAGAGATAAAACTCACCAGTGAACCTTCCAAGTGCTCTCTCCATTCTAGTTTTCTGATTTATGGATGTAGACCTTTTAAAAAGAGCAGCTTTCAGTGCTGATTTGAAAATAACCCCAATGCCCTGCTGCCTCAGCAGCAGCTCTCCCAAATTAAATTTTCTTGGCCCTATTTAGAAAAAATCGGTAATGTTGGTCATCAACTTCTTCATCCTGTTGTGACCACTGGTTCTTCATTTGTAGCTTTATGATGGTTTCAACACAGATGATGCTCAGTCTTTATATCACTCTACAACACTACAGCAAAGCCTCTACACTCGGACCCCACATTTCTAAACTGGAGGGAAACTCAAAATTCTCCTTTTTCTTTTGGGATCTAATATTCCTGATTTCCTGGGATACTCCTCACTAAAAATATTCCTTCCTGTCATGCCCTTAATCAGCCTTGCATGAAACCAACCTCAAGACTTAGTGCTTTATTCAGACAACTCACATTTATTTGTTTACCCATTCAGTTGACAGACACGAATTGAGCATCCAGCATTTTTTCTAGACACTGAGGATATGAAGATGACTAACATGATACTCCAGCCCTTTAGGGAACTTAGAGTGTAGTAGTTTTTTCAGAATATGGGATTTGGATGGAGGTGGGCAGACATCAATAAATGAGGGTATTGGGGAAGACAAAGTTGGGAATTTCCAAGGCTTTGTTGTGCAGAAACAAGTAACAACAAAACAGTAAAAGAAGAGGGAACTGTTGGAGGTAGTACAGGAATATAGGGGAGGGTGGAATGGGTAGAATATCTATGTGCTCTTGAACCTCCGTCCTCTTGTAGACAAGGACCCACATATCCCACTTAGTCACCTCCCTACTTTCTCTCCCTATTGTTCATACCCTTCCCTCTCAGCACCAGTAAGGAAAAAGTGTCTTCAAAACAGAAAAGTATTGTAGCATGGAATGTCAAGAGAAGGAAGGAGGCAGGGAGGGAGAAAAGAAGGGGGAGGGGAGGGGAACAAGAAGGACAACAACAACAGAGAGATAAGGAGGGAGGGAAACTCTTGGACGAGTGCCAAGTCCTCGGAACCTCAAAGCTTCTGAATTAAATATCGGAAAGTCCCTTACCTTACAATAACAGTCAGTGGCTTTTCCTAGCAGGTGCTCCTTGGCCAGCCCTATGCTGGGTTCACCAGGATAGGGGGAAGGCCTGGCATAGGGGATAAGCTCCTCCCTTCTCTGTCTCATCATAAACACACCTTTTCACCTCTCCCCAGTCCTTTCTAATATTTATTTATTTACCTTTCCCTTGATCTCCCATCCATATTTTCCTCCATGATGTGACCTCCATGCTTTTCTGAAGAGTTGGGGAGGAGTGGGATGGGTGCCATCAGGAATGGTTGTGTCCTTGGCTCTCTTCTTCCAGCCAGGGGGAAGGATTAGAGTCATTCATCAGTGGGATTCCAAGACGCTCATAAGATTACAAAAGTGATTATTTTGTTTGTTATTCCTGATACAGAGGATAATAAGTGACTAGGAGTTGGGAGACCTATTTTGTTCATCACTCAAACTGTGAGTGGCTGGTCATTGTCCTCCCATAGGACTGCCTGGGTGCTTGGAAAACCACTAATAGAGCATTCTTGTGAAAACTTTTACATTTCAGAAAACTTACAGAAAACAGAAACTGAAATCATGGGCACACACAATAAGGTTATATAGGTGAACAAAAAAAGTCCAGTTTTCCTTTTTTACTTTGGTAAATATATAATATAAAATATATCATTTTAAGTGTATAACTCAGCGGCATTAATTATAATCACAGTGTTGTGCTGCCATCATTGCTATCTATTTCTAGAAGCTTTCATCACCTTAAACAAAAACTCTGTATCCATTAAGTAATATCTCCCCATTATTCCCTCTCCTTAATCCCTGATAACCTCTAATCTACTTTCTGGCTCTATAAATTTGCCCATTCTTAGTGTTTTACGTAAGTGGAATTCTACAACATTAATCCTTTTGCATCTGGTTTATTTTGCTCAGTGTAATGTTTTCAAGATCCACCTATGTTGGGCACCTTGATGGCTCAGTTGGTTAAGCCTCTGCCTTCAGCTTAGGTCATGATCTCAGGGTCCTGGGATTGAGCCCCACATCGGCTCTCTGCTCAGGGGGGAGCCTACTTCCCCCTCTTTCTCTGCCTGCCTCTCTGTCTGCTTGTGATCTCTATCTGTCAAACAAATAAAATTGAAAAAAAAATCCACCTATGTTGTAGGGTATGTCAGAACTTCATTCATTTTTTGTGGCCTAATAATATTCCATTACTTGTATAGATCACATTTTGTTTACTGATTCATTTGCTGATGGACACTTGGGTTATGTCTACTCAATTTCTTTGATTTTGTTTAAAAGATTATCAAATGATGCTATTCAAAACTGGGGGTTGGGGAGAAGAGACATCACCTAATTAGAAAGACAATGGAGGATACAAAAACTTGAGTCCAAGTGTTAGACTTGGGTTCAAATCCTGTGACCTTCCTACCAAATGCTCAATTTTACACTTACCTTGGGTAAGTCAACATCACCTCTCTGCACCTTAATTTCTTCATTTAAAAAAAATAGGAATCATAATACCTATCTACTGAGTTCTTGTGAGACTGAAACACAAATGACTAAAGCACTTTGTACATTTTTGGCATATAGTTAGCAGTCAATAAACAGAAGCCACTTTTCTTCCTTGAATGATATATGAAAGGCAAGCATCTCTCACAATATTAGAGGAGGTAATAAAAGAACAATAAAGGAGAGCCTCAGGGATTAAAAGTTTGGGAACTATTGAGTCTTAGTGGTCTCTAAGGTTATTTCTAAGCTCTAAAGTTCAATAATTTGGTCAAATTTTCAGCTTGCCTCCAGTGACCTAGAGGAAAGAAATAAAATGCATTAAAAAATCAGAGAGGCAAGTTCTATAGCATCATTGACTCATGGAACTGCCTTTAGCATATGATTTAGAGGCAGTGAACAAGCAGACTGCCTTAAGAGTATATCATTAAAACAAGTTTGTGATTGCCCATCTATTTGTGGTACCTACCAAAGCCTTGTTTGTAGATCCATTCATTCACTCTGTGTTAATTATCAAAAGTTAGCTCAAAGTCTCTCTTCCAAAGGAAGTTTCCTTTGGGTGAAAAACATGAAAAGTTAAGGAAACATGCAAAGCAAAGTATTATGAAAATCAAAGGGGTAGAAAAGAAAATAATTCTTCTAGGATATAAGAGAAATACTGGTTTACTGGAAAAAGATTTGTGAAGCAAGCCAGACTTTATGAGCACCTTGAAAATAGGATAGGATTTGGAAAGACAGAGATGATAGTATGGATATTCAAAATGGAGGTAGGGTGAAAAAATTCATTCATAAAAATAGAAATGAACAGGAATATATTTAAAGGACTGTAAAGAGTAAGAAATCACAACAGCTAAGAGGATGGAATTTGAAATTTGCCTAGTACCCATTAAAAATATTTACTGACCATGTGGGTCAGTTAACTGAGTTAAGCACTGGAGAGTAGAAACAGTCCTTAACATTTGTAGAATTTACGGTCTATGTCTATTGGCATAGACAGATCTACATACAACTGTATCTCCACCAGTTGATAGATATTTGAACATGAACAAGTCATTTAATTTCTGCTGATTCTTAGATTCCTCATCTACAGAATGAGGATGGTAATAGCTCTATGAGGTTGTTGTGAGGATTAAATGAGATGATGAATTTGAAGCACTTAACATAGTGTAACATACAGTAAACCCTCACTAAATGTTAGCTGCTGTTGTTTGGTGTGATGATGGTGGTGGTAATTGTAACAGGACCACTTGGAGAGACAGGGAGAGATTGTGTTGGCAATAGTGGAGATTGAGGTTGGAAATGGAACTTTGGCCAAATTCATGAAGTCTCTTTAATATTGGGATTTGGATATTTGGATTTGGATTTGGATATTTGGATATTTGGATTTTAGCTTTAGACAATGGACAACCATCGAGGGTTTTTGAGTAAGGAAGTGAAACAGCAACACTAAACAGATTTGGATTGGGGGCATGGAAAAAGAACAAATGTGAATGAGTCTGTTAGAATATCATTGCAAACAAAGCTGCAATGGACCAGGGAAGTGAAAATGGAAATTGATAAAACTCTAAGGTTTCCAAGTTTAGTTAACTGAAAATTGATGCTGGCATGATGGGCTCAAGCAGGAGAGTAACAGGTTTTTACAAATTGTTGAATTTGAAGAAATCCAAAAACATTCCATTGGAAACAGTCATCAGATAATTGACTATATGGATTTGAGGTTTGGAAGAACTTAAGAACTAGAAATATAGTTTTGTGCATCATTTAAATAGAGATGATAGCCAAAGGGATGACTTCTCCAAAACAGAGTATATATGGGTAAATGACTGAAATCTAATAAAACCTTGGGAAAGATCCACCGTGAAGCAAAGGATATATCTGGTCATTGTACGAAGAAAATCACCATCACAGAGGTCAAGGGAAGAGAAATTTGGGGGAAGGTAGAAATGGGCACTTCTACCATCTCCCTCTATTAGAGTTCAGTGAAATGGAGGCAAGTCCATCTGAAGTCCATCTGAAGCAGCAGAGGCTGCTTGCTATGCCTGGTTGTGGCCACTTGTAGGGTCTCTTCATGTTAATGGTACCTTAATGAGAAAAAGCAAATATGAATAAAGTAAAGCATCACTAAGAATGGAACAGCCTGTGATGATCTAAACAGCCCCACCTTCTTTGAAGGTCTGGGAAAGAGTTTGAGAGTGTTTTGTGCAGAGAATAAAGGATAAGATCAAAGACAGACTGACGGGTTATAAATAGAAGTGGATCATACCAAATATATGAACTTAAAATTTTCTTAAGTATTTTGTATCGGTTATTTTTGCCACCATTGTGGTTGTGGCCAGGGAAATAACTACCTTCAAGAATCTACATTGTTTAACCTGTACCACCTGGCAGTCAGTGCTGTGTGAAAGGAAAACCATAGCTGGAAATAATAGAGCTTTTGTGAATTAGCTTGGCTTAAGAGCAGCAGGGGAGTGTGCTGTCTGGATTGCTCTCTCTACCTCTTGCTGTGACAGAGAAAGTCAAGTTTACCACAACAAATTAGCTTAGGACAGTGGTTCTCAAACTTGAGTGGGCATCAGAAACACCTGGAGTGCTTCTTAAAACACAGATTGCTAAGTCCCACTCACCAGAGTTTCTGACATAGTAAGGGTGAGGTAAGGCCCAAGAATCTGCATTCCTAACATGGTACAAGGCAGTGCTGCTGCTGCTGCTGGGCTCTGGCATCACACTTTGAGAGGCACTGGCTTAGGCAGAAAAAAGGAGTTAACATTTATGGCTGCAAAAAAAGTCAGGTAAAATGAAAAATAAGAAAAAGCAAATCATTGGCTTTAATAATTGTCTGTCTGTAACTTTTGACATGGAACTTACTAGGGTTATGAAAATTACAAAGAGATTCCAGTACAGAGGGGTGAAGAAATAAGGAGTAACACATATATACTATTGTTCAGTAAATCAGTTTCACATTGGGTATGTAATTGGGTACATGCGAAATTTTAAAAAATGTTATCTATAAAACCAAACTTGAAAATGTCATTTATTCACTCATGTGTTTGTTCGACTTATTCATTTATTTAGTACTGAATATGTGCTAGGCCCTGTGTTAGACTCTGAGTGTTCACAATAAGCATTGTCCCTGACATTTCACTGAACTTACAGTTAGAGGGAATTTAGGAAAAAAAAAAAAGCAAATAAGCATAAGTACCTACATGAGAAGTACAGACTTTGGGGAGCTCATATATTGAGCATCCAAATAGTAAGATTTAGGGAAGCTTCCTACAGTAAGTAATAATTACACGGAGCATTGAAGATATGTGGGATTATCCAGTAGAAAGTTGGGGGGGGATTGGTCTGGGGAGGAGGGCAGAGGAAACATGTGCAATCACCCAGAGGCAAGATGAGGATGCCAAGTTTAAGAGGCCCAAGGAACCATCTTTAACCAAAATGGTTAGAGTACATGGGCATAAGGCCTGAATAAGGCTGGGGGTGAGGGTAAATCATGTAGAGCATCACAGACCATGCCAAAAATCTCAGACTTCATATGAAGAGCAACTGAGAGCCATTACAAGTTAAAAAAACAAAAAACAAAAACCCCTAAAAACCCCCACCAGTGTTTTAAAGATATAACTCACATGCCATACAATTCACCGACTCAGAGTGTATACTTAATGGTTTTTAGTATATTCAGTGCTGTCCAGCTACCAACACGATCAGTTTTAGGATATTTTTCATCATGCTCAAAAGAAACCCTGTACCCACTAGTAGTCACTACCCATTTCCCTCCAACCCTCCTAGTTATAGGCAGCTATTAGTCCATGTTCTGCCTCTATAAATAAAATCCCACAACATGTGGTCTTTCATTGAGATGCTTTAAGCCAGGCAGAGACACCCTCAGATTGGCTGTATAGAAAAATCAATCCGGGTGACACGTGTAGCCTGGATTAGATGTGGGGAGAGGATGCTGAGCCTAAGGTGATGCACTGGGGAGTTGGAGAAGGGCTCAGATGAGAGAATCTGGTAACCTGGACCAGGGTGGTGGTTGTAGAGATGGAGATAAGGTAGTATTGGCTGGGCTTGGGGCATGCTATATGAGGGAGAGTGAGCAGCATAAGATGGTTCTCAAGTCATCCTTGACAGTGGGTAGATGGTGTCCCTGAGATGGGATCCCTCATGAGAAGATCAGGTCTGTGATGAGATGGGGAAGATGATGGGTCAGTGTTTACTGTGATACACCACTGCCCACACGTAGAATGAGATCACCGTGACACAGCCATGGTGACACAGATCCTCAGGAAAAGAGGAAGATGGTATTTCATACAATCCCAGAAAGACCAAAGCAACTTATATACAGATTTCATATCGATTCAAAAATTATAAGTTTATTTGAATTTTAATGGAAGTATATTGGTATCAAAGGGGGATATTTAGCTGCTTTGCCTAGAATAATTTTGCTGTGTCAATCATCTGTAACCTTTCAACATCATAACCAAAGGTGTTTCAGGCCACATGGGCTTTGTGAGGCTATAGAGTCTATTCCCTTGGCCCCGGCGAGGAATTCACCTGAACTAAATCAAAGAAATGGGGACTGATTACAGAGTCAATTTTCAATTACCTGTACTAATAGAGCAGTGGTATGGGTAATCCCAAACTGTGGTTAACCAAAAATCATTTATATTTGCTTTCGGACTGCATTATTTAAACTATTTATAGCAGTTGGGATCCTAACTACATTTTTCTTTTGTGATTACTAGCATTAATTTGCACCCCCACCCCTAGATTTCATGTGAATTTTTGCCCAACAGAAGTGGCCCAAATAGAAGTGAGAAAGATATATCATTTGGGGAGTTTATATATCCCACACATCATCTACAAATTTAATAATTCACATATATAGATTTTTTTAAAGGTCTGCAAGAATGGAGATTGCAAATCTCCCCTGATAACCCGTTTCTCCATTTAAGAACACTTACCATTGGGAAATGATTTTCCAATGCTAATCTCGACCCTTCTGCTGAAATACAAACTGATCTTTCCTTCTTTTCCTCAATGGGGAAAAAAATGAATAAACAGGCCCTGTCCTCTGTGGACTTGACTCCAATAATGCTGAAAACTCCTCTTGACTCATCTCTTTTTCAAGTGGAACCAGCACCATTCTGTTTGTGTGCCTTATTTCCTAGCCCATCATGAGCAGCTCCCAGAAATCAAAAAAAACATTAAAAACCACGAGGAACGTATCATTTTCTGAGAAACAAAATCATCTGCACTTTACAAAAAAACAAAAACAAAAACAAAAACAAAAAGATTCTGTCATAAGGAATCAGGGAAGACTTCTTACCTGAATTTTTTCCTTTCAATAGAAAAAATAAGACTAAAGAAGCACAAAGGAGAAAATTGAAAACACCTGTGATTCCAGCAACTGGCGGTAACCAGTGGATCTCTGAATCCTCGGACTTCTCCTGCAGCCCTCAGTGACTGGAGGGGCCCTGCAGGGCGGGCATTCTAGGCAAGACCACTCTATTTCCTATTATAATGCTTAAAATACTGGAGGGGCCAGGGTGGCTCAGTCGGTTGAGCGTCTGCCTTCGGCTGTGGTCATGATCTCAGAGTCCTGGGATCGAGTCCCAAGTTGGGCTCCCTGCTCAGTGGGGAGCTCTTTCTCCCCTCTGCCCTTGCTCATGCTCTCTCTCTTTCTCAAATAAAATAAAATCTTAAAAAAAAAAAAAAAAAAAAGCTACACCCTCATTTAGAACCTGATGACCTAGATGGAGTCCCATGGAAACCACAAAGACTCCTTTGGTGCCTTTAGGCCAAAGTCTACACTAAAAGCAGGTGAGACACCCTCTTTGGCCCATCTCTGCTAGGCACATACCCTGCTCTCACTCCTGTGACTAAGACCTGGTGTCATCCACAGAACAGTGGCCCTGGCATCTTCTAGGAGCTTGCTAGAGTTGTACAATCTCAGGCCCCACCTCAGACCAAACCTAATCAGAATTTGTGTTTGATCAACATCCCCAGGTGTGGCCAGATGTGGACTTACTGGTCCGGCCCCTCAGTTGAGAAGCCTTGCTGGAGCTTAATGATTGGCTGGTGAGTGAAGACAAACAATAAGCAACAAAAAGCACAAGGAAGAAATGCCAAAAAAGAGAAATTCTTGGCAAGGCCTCGAGCTGAGTGGCTCCAGGTAGCTCTGCCCTGGGCCTGTCTGTGTAGGAGGCCTTTCTCATCCTATTGTACCAAATGCATGCCAAAACATCGAGAAATGAGTTCAAGATTAAGTCATGGTCCACAGAAAACTGGTTTCAACTCCTCCTTCCTTACTTTGAAGAATAACCCTTTGGCACCAGGGCCCCGCATGCATCTTCTGGCCTCTAAGTTAGACTACTTTAGGGGAAGGAACGGCACTAGGGTATGAGGGGTCTTGGGCACCTCCTAGAGGCTAACGAGAGGACCTGCATGCTCACTGTCTTCTGTGCAGATGCCATGTTTGGTGCTTGGGTCTGTCAAGGGTTTGTAATAAAGCAGCACACTGTCAACATCTCCACGTCTACCTTTAGCCCACTTCACGGTCATTGTTTCTCTCCCCTCCCTCCTTGCCCACCATGTAAATGAAATTACTCTTTTTGCTAATTTTCCCCCCTCTCCCTTTGTTCTTTCCTGTACTTCTCTGTTTTCTGACAACAGGAACGACAGCAGTTGCAACAAGACTTCACTTTGGCAGGAAATGGAAATAAACCATGGGCTGGGGGGACAGGAAGGCTGGAAAGAGGGAAGGCCAGAAAACTCATTCCCATATGCACACACACCCCAGCAGACTCATGTGTGTGCACATGATAATACTTTTTTCCTTCAAAACTTGGATCCTACCAAATTGTTCTATATCCATTTTTTAAGTTAAAAATACTTTACAAGCATTTCCCCAGCTCAGTAAATATTCCTATAAAACATGTTTAATAGTCTCATAGTATTCCAATGTGAACACCTCACAAATCATTCGGCGAGTCCCCTGTTGCTGGGCATTTGGGTTGTCTCCCTCTTCTTTCACGTTTGTAAGTAATGCTGCAATGAACATCCTTGTACATAAATCTGTTCCTACATCTCTGGTTATTCTTTCAGGGTAAATTTTGTTTCACTCTGATAACAACAATAAACAACCTGACCTTGGATTGAAATATCTTTGTTTGTCCGGTACTCAATTATATTATGGCTTTTCTCCAAACGAAAACACATGGTTGGGTCTGAATGTCGGGTTTTTAATAAGCAAGTTTCACAAGATTGACTCTCTTGCACTTACTTGAAATTTCAGCCACAGCCCGAAAATTCAGCCTGAATTCCAGTAAAAAATGCCTGCATTCTAAAACTCACCTGGGACAAATTTACTCCAGAGTATCTCAGGATAGGGACATATGACAGGATGGTGACTCTCAACTCAAAAGGTGACTTTGTATCTTAGGCTGCCACTTCCATAGAGTCGACTCTTCCAGAAGCCCTAATGTTCATTATTTAGGTTGAGGTATTGACCACAAATTTGCAAATGTCTTTGTTGTCCCGAACCTTCTTTGGAAGCACAGAGAGAAGGAGAACAATTAAATTATCAGTGTGTAAACTTCATGTGTACAAAGTCATTAAAAACAATAGTAACCATCCTTCATACAGAATGTACTATGTGCCAGGTACTGTACTGGGCACTTTACAACCTGTACTAATTGTCTATTGTTGCATATAGAATGATCCTAGATTTAGCAGCTTAAAACATTTATTGTTTCAGTTTTGGTGGGTCAGGAATTTAGGTGTGACTACGTGCCTCTCATAGGCTAAAATCAGGATAACCATTCTATTACTTTAAGGATCAACAGGGAGTATATACAACTAAGCTTATTCATGTGGTTGTTGGCCCAACTCCATTCATCCTGAACTATTGGACCAAGAGCCTCAGCTCCTTGCTGGTCATTGGCTGGAGGGCCCCCTCAGTGGCTTGCCCCTAGGTCTCTCATACAGAATTCACAACAGGAGAGCTGGTTTTCATCAAAGTGAGCAAGAAAGGGCAAGCAAGACAGTAGTAAGAGTCTTTGTATAAATAAATCTTGGAAGTGACTCTACTTTTGCAATATTTTGTACACTAGAAGAGAGTCACATGGTTCAGTCCATACTCAGGAGGAGCCCATGAATCCCAAGAGGTGGGGATGGTTGGGAACAATCTTAGAGGCAGCTATCACATGATTATTTCATTAATTCAAACAATGCCTCTTTGAAGTAGATATTGTTAATCTCCATTTATAGATAAGAAACTAGGCACTCGAAGCCAGTAAGTGAAGAGGTTGGGATTCAAACTTCTTATCTGACTTCTGTGTACATCTGTTTGTTCCCTGCGCTATGCTCTCAGCAGGACACTTTATCTGTGAAGGCCATAGGATCCTAGATAGGTTAGTAGAGATTTGAGACAACTCAGCCTCTTCGCTTTACTCTGGAACTCTTGGTGTGTTTTCTCCCTTCCAATGTTTAAGTGAAACTGCTTAGCTGACAGTAATAAGAGAGGGTAGCGTAACCCAAGGGTGTTAGATTAGAGATGGAAGATCCAGGATTGTTCAGATGCCTGCTTTTTGGGGGGTCCTGGTGAAAGTTAACTGGCTTCCCACTCTCTACCCAGAATTCTTGTATATCTTTTTCATTCTCGATTTACATTGCATATTAGCATTGAAGATGATTTGTAAGATAAATATCATTGGGGAAAAATCCCCATGGTCAAGAATTAAACACATATGCATGGTTCTCAACACGTTCTCTAGGAGTCCTCTATTCATTTTCCCTAACTAGTGGAGCTATAAATCTGGCCTGTGCTCAGCACACTGTATGTGTTTTGCTTTATGAAGGCATAAATCACCAAGATACAATTTGTGTTTGATTTTTTGGACACTTAATTTGCTTAAATGTTCAGCAGTTCATAGACGTAAATTGTGCTGGGCATAGCTCCAAGTGGAGTAAGCTGAGAGCAAGAAGCTATACATATTAGGATGTAATTCAGAAGAAAAATCATCTTGGCCGGTCAAGTAAGTCCTCTTTATAAGTTACTTATAAATAATTTTTCTCCATAGGCAATATAAACACTTAGTAAATACTTCTAGGGGAGGGAGCATTGTAGTAAATTTAAAGCATATCCTACATAATATGCTTCTATACCGTTGGTGAGGGAGTGATGAACAGGGCATGTGCCACACCTGTTTGGCATAAGGTACCCAGGTAAAAAGTGACCGTATCAATGGATTATGGTTTCATGTTAGAAGAATGCCTCACTGAGAATCAAAATGTGGATTTTTACTTCATCTGTCACTAACTAAATGTGTGAACTTGAGTAAGTCATTTAATTTCTCTGGGCCTCGGTTTTCTCCTCTGGAAATGAGGGGTTGGAGTAAGTCCTTTCTTCATTCCCTTCCGGTTCTAAAATGCTGTGGTTCTAAATACTTACTGGGCACCTACAAAACATCCATCTGGCGCCATGGAGAAGATGGTGGAAAATAAGAAGGAGCCAGGGAACAAAACACGAGGAAGTTTTGGAAATTATGTTCCAGTAGAGGAACTGCTTCAGAGTTGAGTGTGATACCAGAGAGAAATCTGTATCAATTTATAGAGGCTGGTATTGACCACAGTGCACAGCTGTGTCTCTGGTATGGCGCCCTGGGCAGGAATACCTAAGGAGGCCCTGGGAGCTGTCTTGGAACGGCAACCACTCTACACTAGCTGGGACTGTGGAGTGCCTCTCTCTACCTGAGGATGAGGCTGTATCTGAACATCTCAACTTCTTGTGGGATTGATGGTTTCTTTTCCCTGGAGGGAACAGATGCAACTTCCCATGTATGCTGGGTGGCTGGTTTGCCGGGACCACTCCTGGAAATAGCTGGTCCCCCAGTCTTAGCCTGGTAGGTTTGCTCTCATGCTTCCCTCTCAAGGAGCAAGAGCAACAAGAGGGAGGGTCCCCCGCTCGCCACAGGCCCACTGCATGTCCCACAGCATCTGCCTCACCACCTCTGTGTGAGACAAAGTGTATAACTGTGTTTCTTCTCGCTGACCCTTGGATGTGAATTTCCCTAACAGAATCTATCTCATAACCCAGTGGTTTTCAAACTTTCACGTGCATCAGAATGGGGGACTTAACACATACTCTGCAGGGTTCTGCCCCAGAATTTCTGATTCAGTATGCCTGGAGTGGGCCCGAGGATTTGCATTTCTAACAAATTTCCAATGTTGCTTCTTCAAGGCCCACACTTTTTGAGACTCCACGCCATATGACCTTATAGAATTTGCCCTGAACTCTGTTGCAAGACAACTGCTAATAGGCAAAATCATTGAAAGTGCTCCTGGACAAAACTTTTTTGAACTTTAATAGTTATATGTTTAAGTTAATGTGTATTAACGTGTTTTTGTCAGATGCTGATTTTTCCATTTACAGCATCAATATCAAGTTAACTTTAAATATATTCATTTTAGCAAAAAGGGAATCAAGTTCAAGAAAATATTGGAATATTCCTGTAAAACATAGAACAGGTGATCTATCATAACAAAGTCCGTAAAGGCGGTAATATAAAGTTGGATGAAATTTGGGAAACACTGGCATAAACAACGAAAGGAATAGAAATTGCTAAAGCAGGGCTGCTGGGTCAGACCAGGAAGAGTAGCTCTGCAGAGGACAGGGACTTGAGGTGAGTCTTAATGTGGATGGATGTAGATAAGCCGAGAGGCAGTGAGAATGTGAGTAGGCGGATGGAGAGGGTCTGGAAAGAGCCGGCAGATGCGTGCCCATGTCAAACAGTAGGTTGAGCAGAAAAAATCTCTGCTTAACCTGGTGTTTGGTGTGCAAGACAACAAAAACCAGGATGGCGGATTTCCATTCTGGACTTGTTATTCTGGTCACAGACGCGGGCCGTAATCAGTCTCAGTCATCAGTCAATCCTCTCTTTGCTAGTCTAGGGCTTAATAGGCATTTTGTTTGCTTTGTTTTCACTTGCCATTTGCTTATCTTTATTTGGCGAGTCTACCACGCAGGGTTCATGGCTTTAAGTTTCTTACTGGATCATCTTTAGAGGTCAGCAGCCCAAAGGAAGCCACTCACAGACTGCTTGTTCCATACAGCCGGTATTATAAACCATAAGATGCTAATTCAGAGGTCTCCTAGGGATATAACTGCTTCTGTTTTCAAAGAGCTGAGCTTGCACATTTAAAAACTGCCACCGAAGAGGCTGCCATGAAGAAGTGACCATGTAGCCCATTTCATTTTGCTAGACTGTAATTTAATCTTCGGAAATAATAAGTTGTTGTTATAGCTGAATATAAACTAAAAGTGTTATTTGCCATTTTCCGCAAACTTGTCATATAAAGAGCAATAAAACCGTTCTACCATTGACGCATCATGCAAATTCATTTTCTTCCCATAATATCTTCCAATGAGCACGCATTTTTGGGCCCCATGCAGGTCACAAACAGGGTTTTGGAAACTATTTGTTCTGCTGTGCCTTATAAATGGTCATTGAATTGCTACCTTTAAAAACAAACGCCAAAGACTAACAATCTGCGTGTAAAAGACTTACGAAATTGCTTTTAAGAAGATTCCATTGTCCTGACAATCTAAGATCATTTGCTCTACTTAGGCAACAGTGTAGGGAAAAAAACAAAACAAAACAAAACTACAGAAACCTGTAGAGTCTTCTGTGACTCTCCTGACTGCTTATGACCCGAGACCACTGTTTCTCAATCAGGCTCTTCCAGAGGGATGGTTAACCTCTAGAGGGCTGAGCCCCATCACAGAGTGTCTGACTCAGTGGTGTTGGTAGGGATCAAGTATTACATTTCTGCGATGTTCCCTGGTGGTGTTAATGCTGCTGGTACAGGGACTAACTTTGGAAACCACGGACTCAGAGGTTCCTCTCTCCTCCTCTCCCCATTTTTTAAAGATTTTATTTATTTATTTGAGAGAGCCCGAGAAAGTGAGCACAAGCAGAGAGAGGCAGAGGGAGAATCCCACTGGAGCAGGGACCCCCAATGCAGGACTCGAATCTAGGGCCTTGGGATCATGACCTGAGCCGAAGGCAGTCGCTTAGCCAGCTGAGACACCCAGGCACCCCATCCTCTCCTCTTTGTACCACCTGATCTGGCCACGACAAATTTGCAGCTTCTAAAAGCAACACCATACTCTACGATCCTTCTGTCTGATTGCCTTCCTCCTCTTTATCTGCGTGTCAAAATCCTACTCATTCTTTCAGGCTTGTTTTAGGGTAACCTCTTTTGAGAAACCTCTTCTGACCTCCAGTTAGAACCCACCTGTGGTTTACCTGTCTAGCATTACAGATCCACCATAGGATTTCAATGATTTCTTTGCAGTTGTAGATTTTCTGCATTGTGACTTGTGAGCTCCTTAAGGAGTCTTATCTCAATTTTTTAAATCCCCAATGCCTTGCACACACTAGACACAAAGTAAAGATTCCTGAATAAATGAATTCAAATCTTTAAGAACCCATGATATTTTATGCAAATACAATGTTGAGGAAGTACGGCACTGTGTGCTTAAGCATATGAGATTTTGGGGTCAGACAGACCTGGGCAGGTATCCGAGCCCTGGGACGTTGGGCAAATCACTTACCCACTGTGAGTAACAAGTGCCTTATCTGTAAATGGAGGACAACTGAAGTGTTCGTTAGGAGGATTAAAGGAGATTATGCAGGTGGAGTACTTAGCATAATGAATCACAGAAATGCTAAACAAATTATCATTATTATTATTAGTGGTTAGTATATAAATCAAATTTACATGCTGAATTTCAGAGAAAACATAGATTTTGGTTACTATTGTCTTCATTAATGGGGCACTTTGCACGTGCACAGACTTTTGTACTATGTTTCTGGGAATTTAGATAACCGGAAAGCTATTAAAACCGGAAATTGCTTACTATTCCTGTTCTGGCCACCATGCCCATTTAGACCAGAATCTATCCATTCATAATTTTTAAATTTTTAAATTCCTGCCATGTGCCCAACACACTGTGCTAGGTCAAAAGCATATCTAGCCCCTGCCCTCAGGAAGCTCAGAGGGCAGCTAAGAGCCTGACATTAAATACATATTCATGAATTAAGGAAATTCAACTTTGATCAATACTGAGGCAAAGGTAGCAAATGTTTAATTTGTATGTTCCCTTCCTGAATAACTCCCTTCTCCTCAACTGGGCTCTGAAGCTTTGTAACAATCCACTCAAGTCAATTTCGTCACCTGACTCTCCTAAATCCCAGAAGCTGAGTCTAGGAAGCCTTTCCTCCCTAAGTGCAAAAAGCCAGACCCATTTTGACTCAGTAAATGGATGACATGTTTTGGGCAAAGCTTTCCTTGGAATGTGCTGGGCCTATCTGCATCCAGGGACTGGGTAAGGGAGACGTTGATAGGAAAAAGTCATAACAGGCTGTACTGGAAGGAAAAATTAGGGAAGGATGGTCTTTGTGTCTAAAAAATGAGAAGCATATTTGTTTTTGTTTTGATCTGTATTTTTTTAAAAGAATTTATTTATTTATTTGACAGACAGAGATCACAAATAGCAGAGAGGCAGGCAGAAAGAGAGGAAGGGAAGCAGACTCCCCACTAAGCAGAGAGCCTGATGCGGGGCTTGTGACCCGGACCCCGGGATCATGACCTGAGCCGAAGGCAGAGGCTTTAACCCACTGGTTTGGTTTTATTTGTTTGTTTGTTTTGTTTTGTTCTTGGTGGGTAAGAGCTGAAGGAGAGATCTCTCTCCTTATTGCTTTGCAAGGTCTCTGCTCAGCACCAGGAAGATGAGCAGACCACTCTAAGAGCAGGCCTGTGGTCTCACATGGTTCTTCCTACTTGAAGATGGCTGGTTATGACCCACCTGGGGAAGCCTGTCCTTCACAGATGGGAGTGTCTGACAACTAATTGCCCCCCCCCCCCCCCCCCCCCCCCCCCCCCCGGTTCAGGAGATGAAAAATCCTCTAGGACTGTTTAAAATCAGCTCGTGAAATCAGACTGACTGAATGAAGGAGAACAAAATTCCGGCCAAGTGGGAACTTTGCCAATCTGTCTTCCAAGTGACCCAAACAAAGTTGCAGTATCTGTATAATTTTCTAGCCCAAGTCAAGTGTCATCATTGTTTTGCTCTGTGAAGCTCAAGCCCAGGGAAAGTAGACTTAAGCATTTCTGTATGCCTTCTTTCAACACACTATTGAGGTTTCTTTAGGGATTTTATCCCTATCTTAACATGTTATATGTATGTGTTTTATATGGTGATAGCTCTCTGTGGTAACTGTGGTTATTGATTATAAGGAAGAGTTGGGTAAGCTACATTAGTATTTCAACACATTTTCTGATCATGATGGGTTCTACCTGCTCCATGAAATTACCAACATATAGAAAATTTGAAAATCATCTATTATTCCATCTCCCAGAGCTAACCACTATAATTGATTCAAAATTTTTGGTAGAATTTATTTCATTGATTTTTAGATGAAATGGCAATAATGCAGTGTACATAATTTGTGCATACTTGTGTGTGTGTGTGTGTGTGTAGTCTTTTTCTTTGTCCTTAAGTTTTCTTTAAGAAACATAATTTTAAGGGCTAAAAACATTTCGCTGTGTGAAACTACTTAAGTATTTTTGAAAGTAAAAAATAAGCTGGAATTCAGCCAAACGTCTCTTTCCGTAAGACAGCGGTGAAAGTACGCCAGGTACAATTCATTGTGGAATCCTAGGCTCTTTGAGCTGGGAAGGACCTCTAAGGTCATGCATGAACATGAGAAGGCTCCAGAGAAATGCGTGAATTTAGTTATCTCTTTCTCAGTGGTATAACCATTATAGCAACCAACTTCGTTTCAGTACTAAATGTAATTAACCCTGGGGGTAACCAAAATCTTTTTTGTATCTTGCCTGATGGGTGACTGATTTTAAGCAAATGTACACTTATCCCAGATAGAAATCCTAATTAGGAATTTTGCCTAAAGAAATTCAGGTTTGTGAACATTTTACAACGAAGCAATTACTACCAAACAGTAAGAGAGAAACCATGGGTTATTTCTCATTAGACCTTTCCTTCAAAGTTTGAGAAATTTGAATTCATACTAAAATTTAATTATAAAAGTATCTCATAACTTCCGCAGTTACTTCCTTCTCTGATAGAAACTGCCTGAAACTCTACTTTCACAAACATGCCTACAATTTCCTATTATCCTACAAACCTCACCACCACCCTGTATACCTTTTATTATATGGTTTGCTGAGAGAAAGCAAAGTCATAGAAACAATTTCCATACAGTCTGATGCAGGTTCATTCTACCTCCTTGAAATCAGTCTCATGTAAAGAGCTACAAGCCCAAGGGAATTTTGATTAAAAAAATGTTGGGGTGGGACGCCTGGGTGGCTCAGTTGGTTAAGCGGCTGCCTTTGGCTCAGGTCATGATCCCAGCGTCCTGGGATCGAGTCCTGTGTCGGGCTCCTTGCTCAACAGGAAGCCTGCTTCTCCCTCTGCCTCTGCCTGCCACTCTGTCTGCCTGTACTCACTCTCTCTGACAAAAAAAAAAAAAAAAAAAAAAAAAATTGGGGGCTACCTGCATGACAGTGATATTTAATAGCATTAATTAGACATTATAATTAATATTTATTATAATTGAATTATAATTAATAGAATTAGTATTAAGTATCTTAGTATATTAGTAATTTATAGGTTGATATTAATGTCATTAAATAACAATAATAATATTCACACAATAATAATATTGCTCAATGGTCCTCAGTATTATCACACTTACTATCACAATGAACTGGAGAGGTCTGGAATTTGTGTTTGTCCAATTCTTCATGAAGAAAGGTGTGAAAGATGAAGGGAGAGTTTGAGGCATTTTTAAGTCTTATGAGATTTCTGAGGAAATCTCAGCCTCCCAATCCTGACCAGCTGTTTATCAGACCACATGGCCTCATTGGTGGGGCAGATGAATGAATTTCATTCCTTTTTTTTTCTTTAAAGCCATGAAACATACTTAAGAATATCATTTGAAAACTCTGCTCACTGGTTTTTAACAGTTTAATATCAGATTTATTCTTAGGGTAGTAATCTGTTTTTTTTCTACTGGGAAGTTGAGGCTGGGCAGATAACTTTATGTTCCAGTCAGCCATATTGTTGGATAAGGGTGGGCCGCTCTACTGAATTATTCAGTAACAACACCTAACATTCGATGTGTAATCTGCACCAGGTATCTGTGTACCATACGTTAGTCCAAGTCGATGAGGAGCATTCGATTTTAAGTCCACAAAGTGGCTCCTCTTTGGGGGTGTTCTTTCCTTAACCTTTCCCCTTAATGTTCTTCAAGGTTTTGTCCTTGGTCCTCCTCTTCCTTTCCACATTCTCTCTTTGGTGAATCAACATCTGTCAAAGCATCAGTGATCCTCCAATGTAGGTGATTTAAAATTCTATAATTTTAGCTCAGTTCTCTCTGTAGGGTACAGAGCTTGCTCCTGGCATTTCAGACTCAGTATTGCCGGAATTGAAATTTTCTTCCTTAACTTCCTTCTTCTCCTGGCTTCTTCATTTCTATAAATGGCCCAGTCATTCTCCCAGTTACTCCTTCTTGAAAGAGGTCTTTGAGATCTTTGACTCTCTCCTTTCCTTTGCTCTTACCTACTGCTCATTCTGCTTGCATGGTCTCTCCCAAGTCTGTCTTCTTTCCCTTCACCACAGTCACAGCTGAGTCACGCCAGGGGTTTTCAACAGTGGCTGCACTTTAGATCATGTAGTGAGCATCAAACACAACATCAGGTCAGCAACCCATACCAGACTAACTGAATCAGTAGCTCTGAGGGAGGAATCCAGATCTCAGTATTTTTAAAAACTTTCTCTGGAGAGTATTATGTGAACACATTCTTGATAAACCTTGAGTCAGATTCTTTGTACACATTTTCCTCACCTTCTGTCTTTTTATTCCTCTACATCTCTGCCTGAGTATTAATTTTCCTATTGCCCCGATCTGTAAGGGTAGTAACTAGCTTAAATGCTTTTCATACCTCCCCACCATTGCCTTCAGAGTAAAATCATGTACCTTATCCTAGTCATGGCATTCTTCTAGAATTTGGCCTGTACTTCCCAGCCTTGTTTCATGTTAGTTCTCTCCATATTCTATAAGCATATGCCAAAAGCATGATCTCTTTGGCCTTACCTCATTTCTTTGCTCATTATGTTCTCCCTTTCTGAATGGATTTCCATAATTTTTTTCCTAATCACTTCAGATGCTTTCAGCAGCAGTTTACAGAATATCCAACTAATGAATAAAAAATTCTTACTGCATATAAAAAACATTTAAAAATAGGAAGTTCTGGAATTGGTTATGTCTACAATGAAAATTTGCTTATTTGTGATTCTCTTGCTTTCTCCCCATATACCAAGATGGTGGCCACAACTCCAAGCATCACATCCTTGAGAGACAATGTTCAAGCCAGGAAGGAAGACAGTCTGTTTATTTTTAAAAAAATCAAAATATAAAATTTTCCTCAAGGGCCCCCAACTGACATTTCTTCAGTGCCATTAACCAACATTAAGTTAAAAGTTCTTGCTTCAGGGAAGACTGGGAAAGTGAGTATCTTTTAGGCATTGTCAGTCTCTATACTAGGAGGCTGGCTTTTCTGGGAAAGAAGTGAATTGGGGAGGCAACAAACACAAGGGGACAAACACCAGGGTCTCCCATATTTTGTCTTTTTAAAATACATTAGTACTTCTTTCAAAATTCAATTCAAATGTCTCCTCCACGAAGCCTTTCCTAATTTCTGACCAAACAGAAGTCTTTTCTCTCTGAATGCCTGTGGTATTTTTGTTTAAATGTCTCTCCTTGATCTTTGTGTGCTTCAGGTTTTTGTAACATTTGTGTAGGTGTCTTATTTCTCATATTGAATTACAAGCTCCTTGAGGGCAGGGGCCATGCCTCAGTCATCTTAGTGTAGCCTGTAGTACTAAGTCAACTGAAAAATAGTTTGTTGCAAGAATGATATTCTGGCATTTACTGACTTCACATTGTTTTTTCAGCCAGTGGCCTTTTTTTTTTTTTTTAAAGATTTTTTATTTATTTATCAGAGGGAGAGAGAGCAAGCACAGGCAGACAGAATGGCAGGCAGAGGCAGAGGGAGAAGCAGGCTCCCTGCTGAGCAAGGAGCCCGATGTGGGACTCGATCCCGGGATGCTGGGATCATGACCTGAGCTGAAGGCAGCTGCTTAACCAACTGAGCCACCCAGGCGTCCCAGCCAGTGGCCTTTTCAAACTTGTTTCCTGTACTTGTGTTAGGTGACCAGTTGGCCAATGGAGATCAAGTTATAGTGATATCAAGGATCTGATTGATGTCTTTTCCCCTGGCTATTTCCCTCTACCCCGGCATCTGAGTGGAGTGGTCTCCCCTTTCTCATTTCTGCCAGTTTTAGACAAAGAAGATTCAGGGTAATAAACTAGTTGTCACCCCCTGAGCACCTCTAACAAATTTCTAATAAAATATTTGAAGTTCTTTGCTTAGAGCCTCGGGCTGGCCAGGCTGGAATGCATGCTGCCTGTAGGGCTAATGAGGAAAGTCCCACTAAGGGGTAACTCTCCCCCACTGGGCCTCTCCAATAAGGGTCAGCCCAGCAGAGAAGGGGGCTACATCTTCACCTGAACGAGGAGGTGCTGGCTTCAAAGACTAGACTCTGACAGGAAAACAAATAGAAACCTGTAGAAGGAGGGAGCAGGAAGGCAATGTGGGCTCATTAAAAGAATGGTAATAATAATAATTTTCAAAGCTTTGTTTCTTTGAGAGTGAAAGGACAGGGATTTCATTGGCCTGAAATTCATGAAGCTTGGTTGCTTTCAACCATCCCCGTGGTGGTTCCACACAACCCATGGGGAGTGTTATGTGTAGCAGCTTCTGGGAAGGAGGCCACTTCCTCAAATCCTTCTCTGCTTCAACTTTCTTCTGAGGAGCCATTCTCTGCTTGGTCTAAATGGGGACCCAGATGATTGTTCCTTTAATAGCACAAATCGGGGTGGCTGCCTGAAATCCATTTTCTCTTGTGCCTGAGGTACAGGGTCAGGACCTCATGAGGTAAACAGGATTCTTGCTTGATTCTAGACTAAGTTACAAGGACTTTGCAAGGATAAGACTTAGCTGGGTGAACTTGGAATCTTAGATAAACTAAAAGAGCTCTTGAATGAGTAACACAAATGTACCATGGGAGGGCGCCAACATTGGAAATAGTTTCCAAAAGTCAATTCCAGCCAAAGGCAACAAAACAAAATGTATTCACCCTTCAGTAATTTTCCCGAGCTGAGCGATGAATATGCATGAGCTTCTGGACTAAGCACTATACATACATCATCTAATTTTATATTTGTAACAACCTTTGAGGTTGTTACTATTAGATTCATTTTATGGATGAAGGAACTGAGATTGGAAAGTCTGTCTTCTTCTTGAACTTTCATGGGCATCAGAATCACCTGGAAGCTTTGTTAAAACACAGGTTTCTGAGATTCCTCCCTGCCCGACTTGTCTTGGAACTGGAATATTGGCTCTGTTTCCCCACCTTGGTACTTGAACGACAACGTCCATTCTTCCTGGGTGCCTAG
The DNA here is from genome assembly GCF_009829155.1 of Mustela erminea. NCBI lineage: Eukaryota > Metazoa > Chordata > Mammalia > Carnivora > Mustelidae > Mustela > Mustela erminea. Next base: position 70,606,027 of record NC_045621.1, read on the forward strand.
CCTCCTGGCCTCCGGGTGTGGGGGGGACACACCATCAGTTCCCCTGGGGCTCCAGCTTGTTGATTGACCCAACAGATCTTGGAACCTTGTCAGTCTCCATAGTCATGTGAGCCAATTACTTGTAATAAATCTCCTTCTCGCTTACTGTACACATCCTATTGGTTCTGTTTCTCTGGAGAACCCCGACTAATACAAATTTTCTGAGTCAGTAGGTCTGGGGCCAGACCTAGGAACATGCATTTCTAGAGTTCCCAACTGATGCTGATCCTACAGCTTCAGAGACCACACTTGACAACCTCTGCCTTAGGTTAAGGGAGGGCAAACAACCTTCCTTCATAATTCCTCCAAACCAGATCTTATTGCCCAGGTTCTCCCAAGAGGCTCAACTTTCTTTAAACACATATTTAATTTGCTGTGTACATGAGGTGAATGAGATACAGGCCTTTCTTTCAAAGTGCTCACAGTCTAGAGCCGACAGTAGGAGACAGAACATGATGTATAGTAAGCATCTTTACAGAGTTCAGTGAGGGCAAAAAAAGAGAGTTTGCCTGAGGGCTGAGGATGTCCAAAGTCTTTGCATGGAAGGAAGACCTGGGCAGGAGATAAGGGATGTAAGGAACCAAAGCTCAGGAAAGGGTGGCCAGTCCCTCTTCACATCTTACTTCTTTTCAGTTCAACCTAGTTTCTTTCAGCTCTGCTGAGGCTGATGGCTCTGGTTGGCACTTTTGCCATAGACCCTGAAGCACATGAGTCCCCTCCTTGGCAACTCGGTGCCCCACAGTTGGTCTGCTCATGCCCATCCAGGAGACACTCAGGAGGAACGTTCAACAAGCCCCTTGCTCGTCCGTTGTTCCGGGGATTGAAAGAGGCTCCATGAGCTTTATAACCAGTGAAAATTGTCGCCAGCTTCACAATTCTGGCCAACATGTCTATGCTTTGAAGTCTGGTTGCTGCCTTTTACAATTCTATTTTTAAAATGTATTAAAGATGTTTAAACGTGGCAGAGACTTCCAATAAAAGCCAGGCTGCTTGAGAATCAGGATGCTGGTCTCAATTTACAGTGCCTGTTAAATAATAGGATACCCGTGTAAAAGGGGCTCCATGAGCCTGACCCACTAGTTCTCATGGAAACTGAGCTCACTGCCCAATGCCTCTGAGAGGATTCCAGAGGTTATCAGACCCTCTATGTATCCCCTGTTTATGCCACGAGAGTGCCTTTTAAGACAAAGGGATTGATTTTTTGTTTGAATCAGTCACTAAAATAAAGGCACTCAGTGAAAACAGGAAAAGGTCTCTAATAAAATATTTTGGCAGTAATTTTGCCTAAAAATCAAGTAAGGGCTAATAGGTAGTTGCCATTGCTCTGTAAGGCCTGTCTCCCTAAAGAGGAGTTTGGGGTCATGCTATATGCTCAAAGAATCACAACTCTGAACACCATTTGGGGTTTGGGGGTCCAATCTTTGACAGTCCATTTTATCTTGAGAACTTTATTAGACCCTTTAGGAGGCTACTAAAAATATAAGATGTGGTTCCTGACCTATGCCCTCCCCATCACCACCCACCCTCAGTTACTCAAAGAACATTGTTGCTTCCAGCTTCAATCTTGTCTACATTTCTTCACACTTGGTGCTATGGCCCTTGGTTCAGGTCTTTGTGTGCCAAACAGGGTGGGTTGATTTATTCCATACCTATTACCACAACCATTTTTCAGTATCTCTTTATACTTTAGAGTCTAGAAAGCTAAAATTCCTATTCCCAGACTCTCTTGAAGTTAGGAGGATTCATGTGGCACAATTTGGCCCATAAAGTGTAAACTGAAGTTGGCTAGGGATTTCTGGGATGCTCTTGCTTTCCTGAAACGAGTATGGACACTTCCTTCTTCTCATTCTTTCCTCCTGGCTTCTGCCTGAAATGTGATATGCCAGCTAGATCTGGAAGTGCTGTCTCGTGGTTATGAGAGAAATGTCCAGAGAAATGGAGAGCTGTTGGCTCTGCCATCTTGAGCTATGGACCATTGTCTGCAATTGCCAACTTTTGGACATCTTATAGAAGAAAAATTAAAATTCTAATTTGTTTAAGCTATTGTTTTTCAGTTCTTTATTATTTAAAGCCATGGATACTTTCTAACTGAGCTATTACACGAGCTCAGAGTGATCAAGTTACTTGGCTTGGGCACACACAGCTGCTAAATAGCAGAACCATGATTAAATCTGGTAGATATCAGGCTAACTCAAAAACTTAACTTCATTGAATTTTCTTCTGTGAATTCCTTGCATAGTGTCTAGCTGGAATGATAATTTTTTTCTTTCCTTCAGGGGAAGATAACTTCTAAAATCTGCTACAGCAGTTAGTGGCTATGGCAAGTTCCCCTGTAACTTGTTCTGGGAGAGCCACTGGAAAGATTACTCTCAGTGATGTAACTGTTGAGAAATTGGGTCTTGCTGCCCCAGGGGAAGAGTAATAGACCCTTTCTGTTGCTTGATAAAAGCAGTCCCTCCAAATAACAACCTGGTGTGTAGATCTGATCATTGTGGGAAAAATGAGGACATTTCCACAGACATCAAGAAGTCTCGGAAAAGGAAATTGGCACTGCCAACTCTACCATGTTCATAGCTCTTTTGAGAGTCAACATCTTTAGATGCTTCTGCCAGATTCAGAGTCTCAACTGAGGTCTACTTATAGAAGAAGAAAGTGAAGACCATCCAGAGTGAAATCCCCATGAGGGAAAGCAGTCTAGAGTAGGAATCCTGGTTAATGGGCAACACCTAGATTCAGAGAAGGGCTGGTTCTGGCACAATGTAGACCTGCTTTGAGAATAAGAGATGAACATGTCACTGTGAACCAATTTTTATTATCCCAAGCACTGATAATGTCTGTATACCAATCTGAACCAGCAAGAGAAACACTGCACAAAGACGTATCAGTGCACAGGACCAACAACAGCAGAGAGTTATTTTCAAGCTGCCTTGTCTGGAAGCCCGTCTGATTCTCCAGCTGTTCTCCAAGAGGCAACCAGAAGCAAGGCTAGACCTCTCTAGAATGAGAGAATATCTGGGTTTCTTAGACAATGCGGAAGTATGACCCTGAAAGATCTTGGATTCTTATTACTTTGATGAATGGGGGATCAAGCTAATTTAATTTGAAGACTACAAGATGTGATCAAATTTGTGTTCTGAGCTGGTGAACTAGGTCATAACAGCTGCACAAGTAATAGAGTTAATAGATAGAAATCAAGAAAATATTGTAACTGGGGTACCCCAGTGGCTCAATCAATTAAGCACCTGACTCTTAATTTTGGCTCAGGTTGTGATCTAAGGGTGGTGAGATGGATTGCTGACTCTGTACCAAGTGTGAGCCTGCTTAACATTCTCTCTTCCTCTGCCTGACCCTGTCTACCTTCTCCACTGTTGCTTGTGTGTGCACTCTCTCTCTCTCTAAAAGAAAAAAAAAGGAAAGAAAAGAAAATATTATAACTGAGATGACCAAAATATGGGTACTTAAATGGTTGGACATTGTTAGCGAAGTGTAAAAACCTATTTGAATTCAAAGCATAATGAGTCAGCTAACTTGTATTTCAAATACTCTTTCTAATTTGAATTTTTCATCCAATGGTCAAGATTCTCCATCATCAAGAATTATACTAAAGAGGGAGTGGGTCACTAGGAAAGTCTGTATTCTGTATTGTTTTTGATTCCATATTATTCAATATGACTTTATAAGCCAATAAATAATCATGTCAACTAGAATAATAGTATTAGCTTAGAATGTGTAGGAGGGAAGCTTTGGGTTTAAAGCTAATGGCTTTTGCATTATTTTATCAGGATACAGAAATCTTGGATCATTCTGAATCATAGTATTGGAGAGACAACACTGTTATATTAAAAGTATAAATTGCAGATACAAGATAGTGGCAGATAAGCCCAGCAAGGATAGGTTAGATGACTTAGTTGGTGTTTGGCGTTATTGATAATATTGGTAATAGTAAACATTTAGAATTCTACTAAGAGTACCCGATTTAGAATTATAGCTTAGAGATCTATCCCAGCTGTGTAAGGAAAGAACTGAACTATAACCATCCTAAAATTCTCCAAAAGACCTTAAGTTGCCAACTCCAAGCACGGATCCTCACCAAAAACATACACTCCAGCTTCAATTCATCAGAGCTCCTCCAGAATCAACTGGGCAAGGGGTACCTAGTGGGTTTGAACAGCTATGAAGTTGTACCAGGCCCTCTGCTAAGCACTTCATATTCCTTTATTTAATCCCCCCCAAATCACATGAAATTGGTGCTATTATTATCTTTATAGGCATGGAAGAATTTCATGGATTTCCCCATGTCACATCATCTATAAGTTTCAAAATTAAGGTTATACTATGATCATCTCTGTCAAAGTACCTGGTTAAGTTGTATGTACCTATTACCATCCTCCATCTTCACATTTCCTCCTCTCCCCTCAGATACTTCTCAATTAGGATTAAGGAATCATCCATAAAACACACTTTTTTTTAAAACTTTTTAAAAAAATTTATTTCTTTTCAGCGTAACAGAATTCATTGTTTATGCACAACACCCAGTGCTCCATGCAATACGTGCCCTCCATAATACCCACCACCTGGGTCCCCCAACTTCCCACCCCCCACCCCTTCAAAACCCTCAGGTTGTTTTTCAGAGTCCATAATCTCTCATGGTTCATCTCCCCTTCCATAAAACGCACTTTTAAGCCTCAAATGGAGAGGAAAATTTCCAAGCATATATGGTTTCCCTGACATTCCTATTGTAGTGTCTCAAAGAAAATATCTGCTGAAATTCTGATGATTGGTCTTTATCATATAGTAGGAAATCCATATGCATCTCTACCACCATTGCAGGTTCCTTGAGGCTAGGGCCTTACTAATCTTGAATTTCCCTTGGAACTGATAAAATGGCCTCACTGGAAGACACTTGACTGAACGATTCAAGGTACAGGCAAAGCAGGAAATCAAGCTCACTTGATGGTGGCCAGGGCCCTTCTCAGGCAAAGGGTCATAGATAAACTCTGGGGACTTGCCTGCTGGGAGACAGACTAATGGTTGTTTCCATGTTCTAATGATGGGAAGACAGCTATGCATTAATCTTGGCTTTTAACAAATGGAAGTGAGAATATGGAACTCTTTGAAGAGAGTGCATTAAGTTACTTCCATAAATTTAGTTTTACTTGATCATAATGTAGTAGCATTAAATTGTACATAGAAAAGCAATCTGGTTTTCACAAATAAAGTTATATAAGTTTCTTTTTTTTCCTTTTATTTGAATGCCGGTATAGCTAACATACAGTGTTATATTAGTTTCAGGTGTACAATACAGTGATTTGACAATGCCATATATAGTTATAGTAGTTTTTTTATTCCTGCCATAACAAATTCTTTTTATATAAAATGGATTCATAGAAATGTAGCATTTTGTGTCAGGCTTCTTTCTTTAGCATATTTTCAGTGTTCATCTATACTGTAGTATGGATAAATAGTTTATTCATTTTTATGGCTGAATAATATTTCATTATATGGATATACCATTATTTTGTTTATACATTTATTAGTTGATGGACATTTGGGTTGTTTTCACATTTTAACTGTTATGAATAATGCTGGTATGAATATTTACATACACATTTTTTGGGGGGGGAAATATGCTGTAGATCTCTTGGGTATATACCTAGAAGTGGAATTGGTGGGTCATGTAGTAACTCTATGTTTAAATTTTTAAGGAATTGCTGACTAATTTTCACAGTAGTCCCACCATTTCATCCCTATTAGCAATATATAAGGCAATTTATCCACATCCGGTCAATACTTGTTATTGTCTGCCTTTTTAATTATAGTCATTTTGGTAGAGGTGAAGTGGTATCTTATTGAAGTTTTGTATTTTCCTAATGACTAATGATGTTGAGCTTCTTTTCATGTTGCTTCTTGCCTTTGAAGCAAAAATTTTTGACTTTGATGACATCAAATTTATCCATTTTTCTTTAGTTGTTTGTGTTTTAGGTCATATCTATGAAAATGTTGTTTAATCCATGGTCATGCAGAATTAGATCTTTATATCTAAGAGTTTTATAGTTTTCCAATGAGGTCTTTGATACATTTCAAGTTCAAAGTTGATACATTTCTACCTAAGGTGTGAGATAGAGGTCCAACTTCATTCTTTGCTTATAGATATTCAGTTGTTCTAGCATCATTTGTTAAAATGTCTTCTTTCCCTGGGACATCTGGATGGTTCTGTCTGTTGAGTATCTGACTCTTGGTTTCATATCAGGTCATGGTCTTGTGGGTGGTAGGATTGAGCCCTATGTCCAGCTCTGTGCTCAGTGGGAAGTCTGCTTGAAAGATTCTCTCCTCTGCATTTTTCCATCCACTCTTTCTCTCTCTCTCTCTTTTCCTCTCAAATAAATAAATCTTAAAAAAGAAAGAAAGAAAGATAGAAAGAAAGAAAATGTCTTTTTTCCCTACTGAATGGTCCCGGCTCCATTGTGAAAAATCAATTGACCATAAATGTATAGGCTTATTTCTGGACACTCAGTTTTAGGACATTGATTTGTAAGTCCATCCTAATGGTAGTAAAACATGGTTTTGATTACTGTAGCTTTGTAGTACATTTTGCAATTGGGAATTACAATGGTTCGATTTTGTCCTTTTTCAATATTATTTAGCCTATTCTGAATCTCATGCATATTTCCCATATTTTGGATCAGTTTGTGAATTTTTGCAAAAGCGACAGGTAAGTTTTGATTGGTATTGCATTTAATTTGTAGATTACATGGAAGAGTGTTGCTTTCTTAAAACTGTTAAGCCTTCTAATCTAGTATCATGGATGTTTTTCCATTTATTTAGGTCTTCTTCAATTTCTTTCAGTGATGTTTAAAGTATTAAGTTTATTCCTACGTATTTTATTCTATTTGGTGCTATTATTAAAGGAATAGTTTTCTTAATTTCCTTTTTGGATTATTCATTATTGGTATAGAAATACACTAATTTTTGCAGAGTGGTCTTGTATTCTGTCAACCTGCTGAATTTGTTAATTGGCTATATATTTTTTATTATTCCTTAGAATATTCTAAATGCAATATTATGTCATCTGCAAATAGGGGTAGTTTTACTTCTTCCTTTCCAATTGGGATGCCTTTTAAATTCCTTTTACTTGCCTAATTGCTTTAGCTAACACATATATTGCAGTGTTGAATAAAAGTGGCAAAAGCAATAGTGAGCATTCTTGACTTGATCCTGGTATTACAAAGAAAGCATTCAGTCTTTCCATCTTAAGTGTGATGATAGCTGTGAGTTTCCCTTAGAAGTCATTTATCAGGTTCAGGAATTTCCCTTCTATTTCTGATTTATTGAGTTTTTTTTTTTTATCATGAGAAAGTATTAGATTCTGTCCCATACTTTTTCTGTGTCTGTTGAGATAATATGGTATATTATGTTGATTGACTTTCATATGTTGAACCAACCTTACATTCTTGGGATAAATCCCACTTAGTCATGGCATATTCTCCTTTTTGTATGTTTCTGAATCACTTTACTAGTATTCCCTTGAGGATTTTCATAAAGGATATTGATCTGTAGTTTCTGTTTCTTGTGATATGTTTGGCCTTACAGAAAAAGTTGGGAAGTGTTTCTTCCTTGCCTGTATTTTGGAAGAGTTTGTAAAGAACTTGTGTTAATTCCTTAATGTTTATTAGAACACATCAGTGAAGACATCTTGTTCTGGACTTTTCCTTGTGGGAAAATTTTGGATTACTAATTAAATTATCTTGTTCTTGGTCTGTTCAGATTTTCTATTCCTTCTTGAATCAGTTTTGTTAGTTTCTTGCTTTTCTAGGACTCTGTCCAAACCATCTAGAATATGTAATTTATTAGCATACAAGAGTTTGGAATATTCCCTTATCTTTTTATTTCTGTAAAGTCAGTAGTAATGTTTCCTTTTTTAGTAATTTGAGTCCTCTATTTTTCTTGGTAAATACAGTTAATGGTTTGTGAATTTTATTGATCTCTTCAAAGAACCAACAATTTGGTTTTGTTGATTTTCTCTCTTGTTTTCTATTCTTAATTTATATTTTTCTTCCCTAATTTTATTACCTCCTTTACTCCATTTTTTTTAAAAGATTTTATTTATTTGAGAGAGACAGTGAGAACAAGAGAGATCACAGAGGGAAAGGAAGAAGAGAAGAAGGCTCACTGCTGCACAGGGAGCCTAATGTAGGGCTCAATCCCAGGACCCTGAGATCATGACCTGAGCTGAAGGCAGATGATTAGCTGACTGATCTATTGAGGGGCCCCTGCTCTGGATTTTAATTTGCTCTTCTTTTTTAGTTTCTTTAAAGTAGAAGGTTAGGCTATTCATTTGAGAGCTTTCTTTTTTAAAATTAGGTTTTTACAGTTGTAAATTCCCCTCTAAACAGTGTTTTCATTGCATATCATGAATTTTGATATGCTGTTTTCATTTTCACTCATCTTGAAGTGTTTAATAATTTCCCTTATGATTTCCTCTTTGATCTATTGATTATTTAGAAATGTGTTAATTTTCACATATTTCTGAATTACTCAAATTTCCTTCTGTTATGGATTTTGTTTGCAGAATACTATTACTTTGAATGATTTCAAATATTTTTAGGTGTATTGAAACTTGTTTTATGACCTAATATGTGATCTATTTTGGAGGAAGCTCCATGCACACTTGAGAAGAAGAATGTGTGTTCTGCATTCATTAGGCAGAGTGTTTGATAGATGTTTGGTCTAGCTGGTTTATAGTTTTGGGCAAGTCTTCTACTTCCTTGCGGATGTCCTGTCTTGTTGTTCTACCCATTAATGAAAGTGGGATATTATAGTCTCCAACTGTTACTGTTGCATTGTCTATTTTCCCTTCATCAGTTTTTGCTTCATGTATTTCAGTGCTCTATTGTTAGATTCATATATGTTTATAATTATATCTTCTTGATGGATTGTTTTACATTATAAATTGTAATTTTTTGTCTCTAGTAATAATTCTTGTCTTAAAGTCTAATTTTGTATGATATTGTGTACCCACTCTAGGTTTCTTTTGATTATTGTTTACATAGTATATCTTGTTTCAACATTTCACTTTTAACCCACTTGTGTCTTTGAATCTAAAATGTCTCTCTTTTAGACAGCATGTATTTGGATCATATTATTTTTAATTCATTCTGCCAATATCTGCTTTTTAATTAGAGAGTTTGATTATTCACATTGAATGCAATTATTGGTAAAGAGGTAAAGAGGATTTGTCATTTTATTGTTTGTTCTCTGTATGTCTTGTATCTTTTTTGTTTCTATATTCCTCCATTACCGTCTTCTTTTGTGTTAAATAGATACTTTCTATTTTACCATTTTAACTGCCTTTTCTTATTATGTATTTTTAAATTTATTTTCTTAGTGATTGCCCTGAGGATTACAATGAACACCTTAATTTATGACAATCTAGTTCTAATACCAACTTAAAGGACAAAAACTTTGCTGCAAATATGTTCGTTACTCTTCTCCTTGATACTGATTTTGTCACAAATTACATCTTCATACATGTTGTGCATATCAATAATGATTTATAACAATTGATTTATGAAGTTGTCTTTTAAATAAGATAGAGGGGAAAAAAGTAGTGAGAAATACAAAGTACATTATTACTGTCTTTTAGTTTGCCTATACAGTTACCTTTACTAGTGTTCTTTATTTCTTCAGGTTGAGTTGAGTTACCATCTAGTGTCCTTTCATTTCAACCTGAAGAATTCCCTTTAGTATTTCTTGTAAGGCAGACCTATTATCAAAAAACTCTCAGTTTTATCAATAACAATAGACTCAGTTGTTTGTTTATTTAGAAATGCTTAGTTTTGGTTTGTCTATTTTTTTTTCTTATCTTCTTTTTCCTTCATTTTTATAGGATAGTTTTATTGGCTATGAAATTCTTGATTGACAGTTTTTTTCCTTCAGCAGTGTGCATGTTATCCCTCTGCCTTTTGGATTCCATGCTTTCTGATGAGAGATCAGCTGCTAATTGTGTTAATGACCACTTATACATGATAAGTCACTTCTCTCTTGCTGCTTTCTAGATATATTTGCCTTTGAAGAATTTGTTATTAGGCATGAATCTCTTGAGTTTATTCTAGCTGGAATTCATTGAACTTCTTGGATTTATAGGTTAATACTTTTCATCAAACTTGGGAAGTTTCCTATTATTGATTCACATATTCTTTCTACCCCTTTCTCTGTTTTCTTCTGAGACTACCATTATGTGTATGTTTCTGTGCTTCATGATGTTCTAGAAGTTTCTGAGGCTTTGGTCACTTTTTAAAATTCATTTTTGTTTCCACTCTTTAGACTGAACAATCTCAGTTGACCTGTATTCAGGTTTGCTGATTCTTTCTTCTGTCTTCCCAAATATGGTGTTGAGTCTCTCCTGTGACTTTTTCATTTATTATACATTTCAACCCCAGAATTTCTATTTTTTAAATTTTTATAATTTGTATCCCTTCATTAATGTTATTTATTTAGTAAGACATCATTCTAATACTTTTCTTTAATTTTTTAAGACATGATTTACTTTAGTTTTTGGAATATACTTAAAATGTCTGACTTAAAGTCTTTGTATAATAAGTCCAACATCTGAGTTTTTGCAGAGACAGTTTCTGTTGATTGCTTTTTTGTTGTTGTTGCTGTATATTGTTCATACTTTCTTGTTTCTTTGTATGTATTTTCATTGTTTCTTTGTATGTATTTTCATTTCATTTCATTTTCATTACTTGAAAACTGGACATGTTATATGCTATATTGTTCTCTAGAAACCACATTTTTCCCTTTCCCCAGGGCTTGTTGATGTTGCTCCTTGAGATAATTGTTGTCATCTGTTTAGTGACATCTGAATTATTCTTTAAAGTTTATGTTATTTGTCATGCATGGCTATTGAAATCTCTGCTCAGTTTTCTCAGTGGTCAGCTAATGATTGAAGAGAGATTTTCTAAAATGTCTGGAATGACAAGACTGTCCATCTTTGCTGAGGGTTCTGCATGTGTTTGGGGGCATATATTCAACACTGGACCAGGCAGTTGACAACTCTGCCTTAGCCTTCAGTTCCTGCTTGTGCAGACTCTGAAGGTTAGCCATAAATGAGTGTTTAGGGCCTTCTCAGGTTGTTCCTGAACACGTGCACCGACTTATACATATACAGGGGCTTCTAGGACTCCTAGGAATATGTTGGAGATTTTCAAAGCCCTTATGACATTTCATTGCCCTTTTATGCATCCATTATGGAGGGGTGGACCAGGTGCCACCTGACTATGTCTTTGCCCCTCTTTTCTTCTTCATCTTACTTTCATGGCTTAGCATTATCTCCTCAGCCCCAACTTGTCATAATGGGACTGGCTTTCTGGGATACGAACTCCAGGTGGCCTCTGCCTTCTTCTGGACAACATGCCTAGCAGACTAGTGCCATCAGTTTGGCTGACTGCATGTGTTTCTGTTTGCTTTTGGCCTGCAGATATTTGTTGTGCTTTTTTAAATGTCATGCATTTAAATATTTTTTTTTTTATCTTTTAATATATTTTATCTTTTATTGCTATGTTTGGGATGTTGGCAAGGGAAGAAGAGGGATAAACAAGAAATTATGATGTCATATTGACTAGAAGGTCTCTGAATTTTTCAAGTTTGTCTCATATCAATGACTTAATTTTCTGCAAGTTATTGTGCTTTACTCCCCAAGGGGGATTTTAATTCTATCATTGTTCTTTCCATGTCTATGAAAGCTAATTCTATTTTATCATCTTCTTGGTGATTTAAGATGTTCTCTACTCATAGATTTTTGTTCCCATTTTATAGAAGCTTTTTTCTCCTTCTCCTCCTTCCTCATCCCTATCTTCTAAATCTTTGTTTTCATCTTCTTTTCTTAAAAAAATATTTTATTTATTTATTTGACAGAGAGAGAGAGAGATCACAAGTAGGCAGAAAGGCGGGCAGAGAGAGAGGGAGGAAGCAGGCTCCCTGCTGAGTGGAGAGCCTGACTCGGGGCTCCATCCCAGAACCCTGAGATCATGACCTGAGCTGAAGGTAGAGGCTTTAACCCACTGAGCCACCTAGGCGCCCTGTTTTCATCTTCTTGTCTTCTTCCTCCTCATTCCTCTTTCTTTAAAAAAATTTTTTTAGTAGAAAGGAGTTCGTTTCTGACTAGGGGTGTAAATATTCTCCATAGGTCTAATCTTTACCTTGATCATACAAATTGCAATTTTTACTGTTTTATAATAATCTTTTCAATGGCCTCATGTAGCTTTTTCTGTTCATTCAGCCTTAAACAAGAAGAAATTTCCCAGGTTTGGTGTTTGTCAACAGTTGGTTATTTAGAAAGCATTTGGCTCATTTGTTAGCCCTCATGAAGCTGAAAGTGCACAACTAGACCAATTTCTACCCTTTAAGCATTCATTTTGTCTGGCATTGCTGGGCACATACAGGATCTTTTTCTTTTTCCATTTCCTGATTCTTTTATACTTTTAAGATATTTAACACATTAAAAACTATTAAAAAAAAAACCTTCACATGGCTTCCAGTATTTATCTTGCTTTGATCTATAACCTTTAACATTTTTTTCTTGTACTGTGCCTTCAAACATGCAAAGCACCACTTCCAGTCTTAATTTTCACTAATCATTTTCTAGAAGTTTAAGTCTCAAAATATGCATCAGGGAAAGTGGACAGAAGGACAGGAGTACAGCACACCAGTTAACTTAAAAAGTGGCATCCATTTAATGAAGGGTTGGCTGCTGAGTGTTTTGATTGGTGTAGTTTTTTAGTTTCTCAGCCACAGGGCAGACAGATGGAGAGGAATATATTATTTCCCTATTTACCTTTTTGATGGCAGGTGTCATTGGTTTTCAGCTGCATAGCTCTGCCAGGTCCTCAGTTTTGTTTTTCACTGTAGCATCATTGGTGGGGGGGAGGGGCACGTTTGAGGATATTATTCCCACATGCTAGAAAAAAAATCATCATTAACTTTCTTAATATTTGGGAAGTATAAGTTTTAGGTGTTTTTTTTTTTTTTCAGTCTCTTCATGAATCATCTTAGAGAAATGTTGGGAGAAGACAGATCAGAACCAAAGCCATTTTAAATTAAAGTCATACAAACAAATCCAAATTTCTAAGAGCCAATTCTGATTTCTTGGTGGTGGTCCTGGAGTTTTGCTGTGTTCTCAGATTTTCAAGATTCTTATGATCTAAACACACTCAGGCTTCAACTCTCCTTCTCTATAGGAGAAGGGTGTTTTATGTGGGAAAAACTTTAGATGCTACCTTTTTGAGAAGAACTTGGAAAAGTGAATTTGGGAGTTTAAAAATAAAGTTTGAAAATTTGTCATGAATTTTAAAATGATGAGCTTCACCAGCTGGGATGTATAAACTCTTTTATGACTGGTAGACATGAATGTCAGAATGAGTAATCGGAATGGACACTGGGCTGAATGCCTGGATAGGGCCCTGGGGCCCTGAAAGGTCAGGTATTTATTCTTTTGTTGTTGGATCATGAGGGAGTTGAAGGAGTCATGAGGGAGGGGCCAGAGATGCAGATGAGGGAGGGAGTGAGGGTCCACTTCTTGAGGTGCAGACCAGTGACTATTTTCCAGTATAGAAGTATTTCAATATGGTAACAGCTGGCGTGCTGGGAGTGGTACACAGAAGCTAAACCTCAGCCCCAGCCCTGCATTCTAAACACTGTGTGGACAGGGACCACACCCTCATGCTCACTGTGTTATCCTCAGATCCTCTGTCAGCAACTGTTTTATGATAAGGAAATAATATGTGTGGAATAAATAAGCAAAAAGGCTCCAAATAAATACACACATAAGTATGTTCCTCACCCAAATGAACGTTTATAGGGACAGTGGCAGACATTGTCCTATCAATAAAATATGCGCCCCCCTCTTTTTTACTTTCACAGAAAGAACTCTGAAAATACACTTAGGAAACACAATTCAGTTGCTGTCCTCAGGAGAAAAGCCCACTGAATAAACTCTGGGTGTGGTGGTTGACACAGCGCCTAGCACCTGTGGGAGCCAGTACTGTCAAGAACAGCAGTGAGGGGGCGCCTGGGTGGCTCAGTGGGTTAAGCCTCTGCCTTCAGCTCAGGTCATGATCTCAGGGTCCTGGGATCGAGTTCCCCATCAGGCTCTCTGCTCAGCAGGGAGCCTGCTTCCTCCTCTCTCTCTCTCTCTGTCCGCCTCTCTACCTACTTGTGATCGCTATCTGTCAAATAAATAAATAAAATCTTTAAAAAAAGAAAAAAAGAACAGCAGTGAGGATAATCACGGCATTTTCGCTGCACTTGCTAAATACATTTTTCAGCCAGAGTTAACAAGCAAAGCAGTCATCTGAATATTACCATTCATGTTCTTCTGGAAAATATTTTCCATGCCTCTGGATGAACGGAAGAGTGAACCGAAGGCAGGCAAACATCCCTTTCAGGTGTTGCCTGGTTTATACCCAGCGCTCCCTCACTGCCTACTGTCCACCCCCACCCTGTGCAAAAGGACACCATTAATATGCAACTTTGGGAAATTCCCCCAGGCCCAAGCAAACACACACCCTCGGAAAGAAAGAAAGAAATTCCTTGACCGGTGGCGCGCTGGCTTCCGAGAAGCAATCCGCTACTGTGGGCTCCTGAATGTTCCGCGTTCCCCATTCGCCCCCAGTCTAAGCGGCCCGTAAGGGCAATCATAGCACTTCATTGTCCAGTAGCATCATTACAATATTGTTATCATCTGAGCTGGAGTCTGACACTTTCTCTAAGACCTTTCAAATAACCCCTTTACTAGGCTTCAGTACCAAACCATTCAGGGCAAATCTCTGCTTTGTGCTTGTCAGCCTTAATAGACTGGATGTCACTTGAGCCCGTAAAAAGTGTCTGCTCCTCAACTGTCAGTCAGTCCTGGTGGTGTCAGCGGAGAGCGTGGCTGGAGCCGGCTGGATTAGAGGGTAGTTACCAGAGCTGTCAGATTACTGACAGCCTGACACCCACACTTCCAACTTCCTCTGACTGTATTTGGTTTCCGTCGAGCTCTCTGGACCTTTCTTAAGGTGGATCCCTCCGCTGGAAACAGATCATAATTTGGCGAGCATCTTGTGAAGTTGGGCTCTTTTCTGCTGTTATGATTTGTGGAAAGCATCTTTATTTTGAGCAGCATTTCGAGCTCATGAATATTTTTAAACCCATTTCAGCAGAAGATGTCATTTCTTTATACTTTCCAAGTTCATGGAAACTCTGTGGGTGTGCGTGCGTGCGTGTGTGTGTTTCAATTTTATTGTCCTAGTTGGTCAGAGATACATCATCTCGACTGAAATGCCGCCTCTTAACTCTTCCGCATCTACAATGTTTCCATCCTCTTCCGTCATACCTTCCTTCGACCCTTTGTGCTTGACGGGAAGCTCTGTTTGAGCTTGTTGGTGGGGGGTGTATGCAGAAGTGTTGACTTCTCTATGAATGCGGATATATATTCATACCTAATGAAAGACAGCTAACGGCTGAGGCAGGAAGAACAAATTGGCAACTCTCCAAACCGTGCCTTAGTTAATATTCACCTTGAATGCAGCCAATTAGTGAATGAAGTGTCTCTCCCTCCTTCCCTTTCTCCCTCTTTCCAGTCTTTCCAGTTTTCATCCCCTCTTTTTCTTCCTCCCTCTCTTTTTCCCCCTCCTTTCCTTCCTTGCACACTTGGTCAGTGTTTACCATCTTGCAGTCTCCATGCTGGGCACCAGGCACACAACAGCAAATGTGTCTACACTTCTGTCCCAAATTCACAACTGCCTGGTCACGTTGCTCAGGTACGTATGAGTTTCACAGGCTGTTCTTTCTGACCAGGGATGAGAGATTAATTAACACTTTCATTTACTTAGGCAATAATCAAGGCTGATGGGCTTTTATTAAACCAGGATTTGGGACCAGAAATGCAACTTTTGCACAGTCTCATATTTGCTTACTGTTTAAACCGGCCACATGGATTAAACTTATGTCCTCGGTTGGATGCTGTGTGGTTATGGGGCAAGAAAGCACTAGGCTTCAGAGGACCCAATTGTACTGGGAAAGTTACTTTATCCTGTTGAACCTCATTCAGCTATCTTTTCTTACAATTAGGGATAGTGATATTATCTGCCAATCTCCTAAGTTTGGTCTGTAGTCCCTATGTGACTGACCATACACATGAAAGCACTTCAGACTGCAAGGTACCACAAGTGCAAATGGTGATCATAGTAACATTACTCTATATGGTTATATAACAGATTGAAATCGGCCCTGGCTTATTTAGATTATTTTACTTATTCTTATTTCCTTGGCCACATATATTTTGCTTTTATTTTCCTAGCATATAACCTCAGGGCTAAAAATATGCTCCTCTATAAAAATAATAGATTATGTATTTTTAAACTTATGAACCCACACTCACATCATCGTTGGTCCTTTCTGGTCTTGACTATGCTCTATAGAGTGTTGTGGCTTTTTAAGACCATTGTCGTTTTCAATGACCCTACCAAAAATGGTTCAAATTAAAATGAGTCCATATCTACTTTCATTGCTAGGAAATTTCATACTCCTTACAGGTCTAGAAGCTTGACAGAATAAAGTTCAAACCAGAGACTAAAAAATGTAGTAAATATATGAGAAAGGCAGGGGGTGGAAGAGGCGGTACAAGAACTTTATGTTTTCAGTGCCAAAGCCAAAGACATATTTTTTTCAGCACTTCCTCTTCATTCCAAAAAAAAATTTTTTTTAAATAAAAAGACCCTTATATTTCACCCAATTAAATGTTGGAAAACAGCCTTTCAATATTATTTACAAGCATGCAGAAGTTTTAAATTCAACAACTCTCCCACATTCTCGCTTTGCTCTGACACACATTCTTTATACTGGGTGCCGTTGAGGTTGTCTATGCGCTGCCACAATGACCATGACTTCCATTCTTCAACTCATGCAGTGAAAACCATCACATCCAACACATAATAAGTGGTCTGTGAAAACATTTCATTTGCAAACCAAGTGTTCTGGCCACATTTTTGCTGAACTTCCCAGGCAAGGATTCCATTCTGTATCAGTAACTTAAATGCTTTTTCAGACCCAGTTCCTTCCTGAGTGGCACTCGTGAATGAAGGCCTGCAATGTGCAAGGCGACTGTCTCAGATAAGGATTCCCCTGTGGCCCTAAAACTGAGAAAGACAGCTGGCTGGTGGAGAAACAGAACCTCCACATAGCATGGCACCATGATTAGTGAGGGACTAGATTGGCTCTCAGTAAAAACCTCCACCTCATTTCTCACCCAGCAGCTCAGAGTGTGTTCTTCACATCCCCTTCTCATCTCAACTACAGCCTCAATTCCAAAGTTCAAAACTCTCAACACCATATTTGTAGGCAAAGTAGGTGGTGTAGGCCTAGTGTTTTCTACTACACACTCTGCCATAAGCAGGTATCCCTGAGTTCCCATCCTGACTCTATTCATTTACCAGCTATATGACCTCGAACCTCAGTTTCCTTGTCTGTAAGAGAGAATGAGTTACAAGATTTAAACTGGGTTAAATGAGATATTCCTGTAAATCTGGTCTAGTGGCTGGGACAAAGTCAGTGCCTAATGAATGCTGGCTATTATTACCATTTATTACAACTGCGTTTTGTCTTCTCATTTGACATAGGCTTGAGTTCCCTAAGACTATGAAAAGCTGAAGACACCTTCAAGATGTTAGTCTTATGCCTACTTGACTCTGCACAATGATACATTTCTAATCATTCATTCATTCATCCTTGTATTTATTTAATTCATGTGTTTAACAAATATTTCAAGGTCTGCTGTGTGCCAGGCACAAAGCTAGATGAAAAGTTACAAAGATGAAACTTACTTGCCCTTCAGGGATTCCTGGCTGAGTGGAGTAGGCAGAGATGTTAACATTGCTACAGGAATGTCATCAGAGCTATAACAGGGATATGAAAACGTGGTGCAAAGAGCATTTAGGAAATCACATTTCTTCTACTAGAAATGTCAGAAAAGGCTTCCAAGGAAAGACACCTCTGAAGCGAATCTGGGAATTACTCTGTTGAGTCTAACAGGGAAAGGTGTTTTATGCATATGCAAAGACATGACCAGACTCTAGCCGGGGCTGGGGTGGGGGGCCTGGGATAGTGGGGACGCCACAGCTACCCATGCTGTGGGGGACAGCAAAAGGCAGGTCAACTAACAAAGCCCTGAACCCAGGGCTTTCCTCAAAGTTTAGGGATCTGTTGACAATTTTGAGCAAGGGGATGATAGGATCAGTATATTTCAGAAATGCCATGCTGAATGCGGAGTGAAGGGTGTATTTATTTATGATAAGAATAAGACCGACAGGGAGATCCCAAAGGCCAGAGACAGGGAAAATGGAGAGGAGGGAATGAATCCAGAGATGTGGAGGAAGAGGAGGAGGATACAAGGCGGCTTTTGGAGAGACAGGCCTTGGGAGCGAAAGGAAGCAGGGGCTCACGGTGGTTTCAGGATTCTGACTCAGGTGACCCGAGAGAGAGTGGCGTCTTCACCAGGATGGCAGATATGATGGGGGGGGGGACCTAGTTTAGAGGGAGAATGGAAGGGTGAGGAGGGGCAGGGCCCTGGATAGATGAGTTTATAGTCTGGGGCCGGTTAAACAAAACGTGTCCATGGGAATTTAGTGAATATGCTCAAACACATGTGACACTTAAGTGAGAGCTTGAGAGGAGAATGTGGGTGTCTCTAGAGCGGGCTTGGTGGTCGAAGCCATTGTTGTGGAGGAGGCTGGCAGGAGACGGCAGCTGAGAGGGGCACTAGCCAAGGACGGGAATGGAGCTTCTGAGAGGCCAACATCAGGGAGAACGCGAGGCAGGAGGACCTCGGCAGAGCCCACGAAGTGCTGGGAAAGCAGAGAGTGCTGGGGAGGCCACGGGGATGGTGGTGAAGATAGGGCAGAAGGGTGGCAATTTGTATTTCTATGAGAAGTTCCAGACGCTGAGGGTCTTCAGAGTGAAAGATTGCCAGCAACCCCAGGGAGAGGAAGTTCCCTATTTCTGAGGGGCGACAGGATGCTGTGTGGAGGGGTCAGAAACTTGCGAGGGCGGAATGAGCAGGACAGGCTGAGAACAAGAGGCAGAGGATCATGGGGCCGTCAGGTTCTTGCTTGAGGTTTACAATCTCACCTCTTTGCATCAGACTTCATCTCTCTACCCACAGACCTGCTCGTGGCTTGTAAATCTTTAAGCCTGTTTCTTCCCCCATAATAAATGGAAAGAATTCACAATTTGTCATCTCCCAGTATCCCAGGTGGCTCCAGAAAATCCCGGAGAGCTTCCTTTACATACTTGTGTTCGGAAACCTCCTTCCAAACTGATTGCATCACTGCCTCCTGGAGAACCCGACAGGTATGCTACCTGCCCCTTGCCCCCTTGCCTCACCCTACTTTCTTGTTCGCAGCAGGCAGGAGGGACGAGCTGCCTGGAGCCAGCAGCTGAGGCATCCAGACACCCCGTGTCTCCGAACAGCACCTTGCGCTGCCTTCCCCAAACTGTGCGAACGCCTGCCCGGGCTGAGCAGTGAGAGAGAGAGACATCTGTGATATCTGATGACAATCATCTCTGATTAGACTGTCACTACACCGCACAGGCAAGCCGGGGCCACAGCTAATTAGCCATGTGAGGCCAGCTCTCTGTTTACTGGAACTGTACTAACAAGTTGCAGCTTTTGCAATGCAGACGAGTCGTCGCACATCTGCCAACCAGGAACCCTTCGCTCCAACAGTTTAGGGACAGAGCGGCTCCTTCCCTGGTACACTGAAACCATGAAATGTGAATGTCTGTGCTGGGAGCCGCTTTGTGTCTGTGTCTCCACCTCCCCGTAAGCTGTCACTTCCAGACTTAGTAGTAGAATAAACTGCTTTATACCATCGGATATTATTTGAAGTGGGTTTGTTCTTTTAAGTGAACATCTCTTCCTTTTGTTTTTTTGCAGTTCTCGGGATAGGTCAGGGCATCAGCTAAGTCTGAGAAATGTAGCTGTGACTGGCCTTCTCATTTGAGCTAAAAGGTGAAAGAAGCAGATAAAAAAACTATAAGTTTAATGGATATTAAGGACACAAGATCTAGCTTATCCCATGGGTGTTGGATAAAGTCGATCTATTGTTCCGAAACATAATGCATGTAAGGCTATATTTCCAATTGTTGCTAGAGAACCAGTACAGTTGGAAGTACTCTTAAAATATTTTTCTAAGCTTTTTTTTCAACATGAGTGAAAATTTTCATGTACGTTCTCGTTTGCCCATTAGAAGGGTTTCTCCGAGAACTTTAAGAAATTATATGCTATTCTGTAGCTTTCATTTCCTTTAGAAACAAGTGATCTAACTCATAACAAATGTGGGGGGAGTAGAAAGCTGGAATATTTTGCCAAGTTAATGAAAATTAGCAATATCAGTCTTTGAATTACTCTGTCAGAAGCTCAAGCCCTTATGAATGGATTCATTTTTTCATATGGCAAATCTACCACTTCCTCTTAACAATCCCGATTTTAGGTCAGAATAAGATCAGCGTTTTTGCTGAATTCCTATTCTCCTTCCCTTAGAACCAGTTTGTTCGGAGACTTTCTGAAAACAGAATTTCAGCACAATTCTAAAAGCCTGCATGTTGTTATATAAGTGGGGGAGTGTTCCTGGGCTCTTCACACTTGAAACTGATAAATATTTTTATTCATTCTCCGATGAAAACCACGGATTATACATCTTGAAAATATGTGTGGAGTTTCTGGCACCATAGCATAAAATGCAGTCTACTGGGAATATAAATATTTTCAATAAAGTCTATTATGGATGTGACATTGAATTTGGGTGCTGTTTAAAACTTATTTATTCACATTTACCCTCAAAAGCACATTTCAGAATGGCTTTAAAGAAACCTCCCCATTTAGAAATTCAAAAAATGTCTTCGGCATGTTCGTTCATTTTGTTTACGTCCATAATTTAAAACAAGCAAACTTTTTCCTCTTAATGAAAACATGCGTGCGCACGGGTTTTTTTTTTTTTTTTTTAAACTTTAAACAAAATTCCCTCTCCAGGTGGAAAGTTGATTACCAATCTTGAGTCTGGAGGTAAATTTTACAGCTGTTTTAAACCCATGAAAAGCGGGTCTTATATGAGAAGTGCTGACACCACCTATCCGCAACGTATGGACATGAACTATGCCGCTGTAATAAGCAGGCATTATGTATGTGTAAAAATAATGAGAGGCCGTGTCTGAAGAGAGTTAATGTAAAATGCTAAGCAATTACAGTTGGTTACACAGTATAGGTTAATATTCCTTCATATAGCTGCACTTTTTTCTTCTTTTGTCCTCCAGAACTCCTAATGAAAATTTGAGACCTGACTGTAATGATAAGCAGCCATTCACACGTCCTCTGTGTCAAGGCTGCTGCATTAATGCTTCCCTTCATATAACATTTTGCATAGCCTAAAGCATCTATTAAAATCCTTTGTAAAATTCATGAAACAAAAGTGGTGGGTTGAGTCTAGGGGGAGAGAAAGTAAGCTGCTTATTAGCAAAAAGTCAAAAACACAGGGCCAATTACAGATCCGCACAAGCAGGGCTAAGGACCAGCGCGGGGAGTAATTCTTTCTTCAGCCCAATGGGCTCAAGCGAGGGGCAGGTTGGGTGAAAACACAGCAACCGTCGGAGCAGTAATTAAACGGCTATGTTTGCCGTTCGAAACAGCTCTATAACAACGGAAGGAAATGCTCAACTGACGCCATTGTCTGGCCTCACAAAGATGCTAAATTGGAAGGATTTAGGGCTGCTCCCTGAAGAAGAGGCTGGAGGTAGTGAAGAGGAGCAGGGGCTCCGGAGATATGTAAAGAACCTGTTTGGTATTTTCAATGTTATAAATTAGATTTTTAAAAGAGAGCGAGAGAGAGTGGGGGAGCCTTCCTACCGGCCCGGCCACATAAAACCGAATAAACCACAATAAGATTGCCCTTTCTCTGTTATAAACTTGGCATTAAGCCTGTCATGTTCAATGACAGCCTACTAGGCCGCATGCTTTACCCTTTGGAACTTGAAAGATTGGCAGGTGTCATGATTTCCTTAACATAAAAGACCTTGAAGATAATGTTCACCATGCACACTTATATGTAACTCCACTCTCTGAGTTACGGAATCACTGGGTGAGCCTTCCAGGCAGGCTGGTGGTGTGGGGGCTCACCACAAGTAGATCTGGCCTGAGGACAATGTTTACTGCTAAAGGAGCTTGCGGTCAAGGCCGTACTTTTATGATTTGCTTTAGCAGCCTAAACGTGCACCATTTACAATAATGAGCTGCTTTGTAGAGAGCGACTCTCTGAGAGCATTGTTACTTTTCCTTGCAACGCTGAATGCAACCAGAATGGCTCTCCTCTGACTTAAAGCTAAGAAGCAGGGTTCCATTTAAACAATAATCCCCTCTCTTTGCAATCACCCACCCCAGCCAGATTCTTCCAATAACTCCAAGAGAAAAAAAAAAAATCAACATTGAGGGAAACACAAGCCCCTATTGAGTGGAGAGTTCTAGTTCAACGGGCATCACCTAATGGCACCTGTTTGTTACCAATCACTGTCACTTTCAAATAAACAAATGAGTCTTTACAGTGGCCACAATGAGACTCTGGCTCTCCTCCCCCCCCCCCCCCCCCACCAACCCAAAGAGAGAGAATGAGTAGTTAGCTAGGTACTAACTGTTTAACAAAAATAACTTCAAGTAAGAAATTCAATAAATCTTTCCCCATGCGTTTTAAGCTTTTTAGTGTAGAAACAATTAAACATACAAAAAGACACAGAGTAATATAATAACTCCCATGTACTCATCACCCAGCTTCAACCAATATCTTCTCATGCTCATGGCCAATCTGGTTCATGCTCATTTCCACCCCTTCCCCACCCTGCACTGTTTTGAAGCAAACCGTAAGCATTTTTTTTTTTTTTTCATTTATCAGACCTGCAAACATCCCAGCAGGTATCTCTATAAGATAAGAAGCCCTTGGTATTTTTTTAATAGGTCAAGGAAATATTTGAGCCTCACATCCTTTAAGACTTTTGTGGACATGTTTTCCCATGAGCTGCATTTCTCAAAATAGTACCATTCTACCACATGCTGGAAATATGAAGAGAAATTCAAGAGCATGGCTAGTCTCTGGTTTGTTTCAGAGAAGAGTTTTCCTCACTGATTTGAGGGATACAGGTAGCCAAACTTTTCTTCTCTGAGCTGTTGTCTTATTATTTATAAATGATCACTTCCAGCATTCAAACAAAATTCCATACTTTGAGGTATCTATCTTCATAGACATTGTCTTCACAAAAAGTTTGATCCAAATGTATGTACTGACCACTTGCTACATGCCAAGCTGTTAGATAAAGGAAGAAAGAAATGGCTAGGCAGGGAATGCGAGATACATGAAATAGACTTCTCCCTCTCACACTGACCTTCAGACTCTATTGCCATCTTATAGGGATATGCTACTCAATTGCCTTCTGTACTGGTAAATGATGCTACAAGAAGAACTGTTTCTTTTTCTTTTTCCTTTAAAAAGGGTAAAATCCTGCCCTTTCCAGTCCCTATACCACTGTTGTCTCCTTAATTGCCCCAAAAGATAAATCTGCTCCTCAGATGTAAACTTTAATATACTCCCTGCTCATTGGTGGAGAGGCTCACCACCCAAGCCTTGCAAACAAAAAGAGATTTATGAATAAATACATCTATGAATAAGTAATCATACAAAAGTGAATTACTGTATTTGTAAAAATTTGGTATTTTAATGCAGATTTTTTGAATTAAAAAAATCATTTTTTCTCCTTTGGTTTCCTACATTTATATTCTCAATAATTAGCCAGAAAATACAACTTCTTTTTTTTTTTTTTTAAATACAACTTTTAAATTGCAACATTTTACCTCTGATTTCCTTCAAGAACCAGAAGGGGTAAAATTGCTTATTTGACATGACAAAATGATGTGATTTTTTTTAAGGGAGAGGAAGATATTGATGCTTTCAAAAAGTTTTGTTGTGATATATAAAAGAACATTTGGAATATAAATTTGAGTTGCAAATCACACTGAAATGAACACCCATGAATTTACCACTCAATTCAAAACTACACCACTGCTGAAACTTTCAGGAACTCCTGTGTGGCCCTACCCCATTTCCTGAGACAACCTCTATGCTGAACTTTATATCAGTTAATAGATTCTTAAGAGTATAATTTTGCTATATATAACTGCAATTATTTAGCCCTCCTTATTTGGGGGTTTCTTATCATATCATATGCAGTCCTTTGGAACTTTCTTTTCTCACTGAACATTTATCTCAAAGATTCATTCATAAGGAGTGTGCCTGTATGTCATCCATATTCCCCTGCTGCATAATACTCCATCATACAAATATAACACAATTATTTAACGATTCCCATCACTGATTGGTTACAAGTGTTTCTGTTTGTTTGCTATTTTTGCAGACATTGCTGCTATGAACATTCTTGTCCTGGTCTCCTTGTGCACAAATGCAAGAATTTCTCCAGCACTGAGTTTTCTTCCCTCCTGAAAAATCCCAAGAATGGCAGTGGGGGAATGCACTGCTTCCCCTCCTGCTCTTAAAGCTGTATTACGCTTTGCTAATGAAATTAATTTCAAGTGAAAAGGTATATAGTTCTTAAATTATAGCTTTTATGTAGGTAGGGCAGTGGGATGATGGCCAACAGCAGGAAGATTCTGCATGGATTGAACCACAAAGCCCTTGAGCTGGGAGAATGAACCAAGAGAGATAGGTCAGAGGTTTCTGAACAGAAGAACCCAAACACCTGCTCAAGGCAACCGTGCTGATAATGGTTTAGCTCCTTCTGCTAGAAGTTGTTGGGTTAATAGGAAAAGAGCATGAAAGGAAATGAAGTCATTTCAAGCCAAATGAATATGGAAACTTCATTGAGGCAACTTTTTTTTTTTTTTTTTTTTTCCAAGAAAACATCGTAAACCAAACAAAAGGGGGGAAAAAAACACCCCACATGGCTTCTATCTCTGCAATATTAAATGAAAATGCATGTTTGGCCAGCTATCTCAGAATTTTCTAAACTATTATCTCCCTATAGTTTCACTAACATGTTAACCTACTTAGAGCAATTAGTGCTTCATTAGTAAGGCTAACTAACTGTTGCCAGGCCCTGTAATGATTTGCCAGGCCTTCCAGATACAAGTGCATAATCAATGTTTTCCAATTACTTCTATAGTGCAACCACTATTTCAAATAAACTAGATAATAATACAAACCCATTACTGGAGCTGGAGTAGCAGAGGCATTTAATTGCAAGGCAGTTCTTCTCAGCTTTTAAAATTTTTCACACTAATGAAGTGTCATACAAAAAAGTTGTATTGATTTTTCCACCACATGGCTTCAACCACAAATATGTAATTATCCCTTTTATATCTAGCTGGGGGATTAAAATAATCTATAGTATATAGCCTTTACTTATCCCTGATGGGTTTAGTAGTACTTTTACCCTTTTCAAAATATGCAGCCCTTTGATGAATGAACTTTAGGCAAAATGTTGCTCTATCTGTTTCAAATCTTTGCTTTTTAAAGTCAGTTTATGTGCAGGCTAAAATCTCAGGCTTCCAAAACCTCCTAAAGAACACATTCTGATGTAATTTAATTTACTGAGAGCATCATAGATATTTTTCTCCATTAAAGAAATCAACACGGGTAGATAGCACTGCACATTAGTAGTGCCCACATTTGCATTTCACTGGAGTTACATTTTTATTCATGGCTAACATTTTATTAACCATGTTATATTTTTACACAAATAGAGTGGTCCTGGCATTAATTGAAGTCAATTCTTTCCCAGATCTTCAGAAAAAAAAAATGTAGGAATAATCCATTGGCATTAAATTTCTTATTTTCTCATCACGATTCGGTCAATAAAAGAGGAAAAAGTATTTTCTTTACAAAAACAGAAAGTCATTATACTTATAAAATGAATTTTGCAGAGATGGAGAATTAATGCTGGGAGCACAGGGCTTTTTAAAAATTAGCTTGTCTTTCTTGATCTTTTTATACATAAATTGGTCCCTTTCAACATTTTTGCTGAGAATTCTTTTGGTTACACTTTAACATTATTTCAATTATGGTCACTGTAAGAATAGATTCAAAGGGGTAAAAAACACAGCTTAAATGTCTACAAGACCCTGTTCTTAAAATTCATACGTCAAAAACTCTATCTCCCTATAGTTTCAATAACATCTAACCTACTTACCACCCTTTTTCCCAGATGCAAGGATTTTCACCATTTCCTGGCTTTCTGTGGTTAAGGAAACATTTACAGTCAAATAATACACTATATTTCAGAGTCTGAAAATTCTGTCAAGGTGATTGTGTATATAAAAAATGTTAGAAGTCAACACTGGAAAATCATGAAGCAAAAATTTAGTGGCATAGAGATGCAAAACTTCATTATTTGTGTGACATTTTAAACCTAGGTATTTCATGTTAACTTTAAAAATTTTCCGAGCAGAGCATTTATGGACAAAGAACTGCCTCAAAAGAATTGCTTCATAATAAGAAGAGCACCAAAAAATAAAAAGTACTCAGTTACTAAATATATGCAGTTTTCCATATTTTACTATAGTATCTTTAATCTGTTTTTTTTAAAAAAACCCTTTTTATCAAAAATACCTTTTCATCCATCAACTTTCCATATTGAGGTATATTACAAAATCGTGAGAGAAGCAAAATGTAGACAAATGTAATTTTTATTTTTATTTATTCATTCATTTATTTTTAATGGAATTTTGAAATAAATGAAACTAATGAATTTAAAGGCTAGTTATGCACGTATCTGGGTTTAACATCCATGCAAAACGTTCTTCATGATAGAGATATTAGCAGCTAAAGAATAAAAGGTAAATGGAAAAAATTGATAAAGTAGGGCAGCGTGGGTTCTAAGGAGAGCTACAGTTTATTTTTAAATTAATTCACACAAAAATGTTTTAATATTGATTTCTAAAAAAAAAAAAAAATGCCCTAAAGATTTATTTCATACGATTCTTCCTATATGTGGGTTTAGTTTCCCTGGCCTTCCATAGTCTGTTTTTCTTATACTTTAAAACACTGATCTAATTGCCTTTAGGGATCCAGAGAAGCAGTGGTCACACCCAGGCTTAAACTGGATGGGAGGCGAAATTCTCCTTCTACTGGAATAGACAACATTAGCTTCAACTCTTAGTCTCACATGCTGTATACAGTATACGAGCAGCCTTACGTGGTAGTATAGTACAAGTAAGAAATATGACTGTATTAGAAACAGATTATCATCAAGAATTGTGAGAAAGATAAAAAGTGAAATTTCTGTCAAGAGGGAAGAATGAGATGAGCTCCACACTGTGGATTTCAACTCTCAAGTCCACGTGTGACTGGTAGTGGGATATGTTTCCAAGATACTAAACGCCATTACCTTGACCGTCGACATGAAGCGATCAGAGTCATATTTATTGAAGAAACTCTCAGCTCCCAACCAGCTGTACTGAGTGTGCTTCATACAGCTGTCAACAGAGCCGGGGCCCTACACCAACGCACACTTATGACATTTCCCTTTCATCATTTGTGAAAACAAAAGATCTAGAAGTTTGTAGGATACCACAGTAATTTGAAAACAGCTTCCACGAACACTATAGTGTGGTCTGTCAAATAAGTACTTTTTTGGCTTCTGGTTTTTAGGCAAATCAATTGCAAACCAAACTAGAACCATAAACACAGTAGTTATTTCAAGGATTCTCCTCCTGACCTGAGGGTTACAAGTACTACCAGCTATTTGGGGAGGTAGTTAATTACCATAATTCCAGAGCATAATTCTCTTCATGATGTGTGATGGCCTCACCTACGTGATTGCACAGGTGTTTTATAAGTTTAAGACTCTGAAGAGCCACTTAATTATTTTACTTCTTCAAGGTAATATTTTGTATCTTTGACATTGTTTGGTAGCTAGAAGATGCTGTATGATTTAAAACTAGCAAGAGTAAGCAAAGGGCAAAAGAATTTGAGTCTCCAGTGCCAATGATTGTATTAGGTTTGATCAAACTAGTAAGTCAATAATGACCTTGAACTGTAATTTAAGAAGGAGATTCCTCAATAAGAAATTACTCCTGGAGGAAGTAGTAAATTATGTAGACTTGTGGGACTTTTCACATGTTTTTTAAAAAACAGGAAAAAAAAACCCCAGGATACATGGAATTAAATGACCTTGTATTCAAGTTGTCTAGGTATGATCTCACTGTTGTTGTTTTGGTTATGTTTTGTGGTGGAGAGATGGAGGAGGTGGAGGCGAATGAAGGCAAGAGAAAGCATCACTGGACAGAAATGGGAAGTATGATGTTCGAATCCTCATTCCGTGCTGCCTGGGATACCCATGGACCTACCTAGGGAATACAATGTGCACTGTAGCTATACAATGATTAAATTACATCAGCTAGGAACATACTACTCATCTACACCTGAAACCATTTGATTATTAAAATTAAATTTATCTTAGTATTTTCTTGCATCATCTTTTCCGAACAGGAACAGATTTATGGTTTTCATTTTACTCACAAGGAAGCTAAGGTAGGAATGCATTGAACACTTCCGAAATGAATTATATACACAAAAGAGAATTCCTAAAAATGACTCTGAAGTAATTCAGGGCATACGAATCTACGCATTTAAGGCTAGGATACTTCCCTGGGAAAGACCTGAAACCTTGCTTAAGAGGTGAGACAGGGAGAAGAGACTGCCTTGCATTATGTGTATGGAACCTGGCGCTAGGGTCCCCCCCTTGAGGAAGGGTTCCCCCCTCCCTGGCAGGTCATCCAGAAAGCACTGGCATGATCCTTCCCAGAGTGCAAGATCAGAAAGTTTGCCCAGAATCACTTCTCCTCCCTCGTTCTGGCATTTCAAGTGGGAAAATTCTCCTTATGCCCCCACATTCTGAGTTCAAGGCCACATTTTGATCTCATGGCTCCCCACCAAAGCCCACCTAGATGAGGGTGCAGTAAAAGAGAAGTGCTTTTTGGACCTAAGTGGTCCTTCCCCTCGAGCCACAACCCTGTAGAGGTCACCCGTCCCCATAGATGACCCCTAGCGAACTCCAAGTACCGTGGTGTATATAGGGGATTATCCATTATAGATAAAACCGAGAGTTTCATTTAAAGCAGGGGTATTTCTGACCTGGCGGCCATGAACTTCTGGAGTTGGTCTCTTTTCCCCCCACACCCAAGGCTTCTATCAGCTTCCTCATTTGTAAAATGAGCCTCATAGAGAGGACTTGAGGATTAATGGAAGTAATGCATTGTAAAGCATGGACCACAGAGCTGGCATGGAGAAAGCCCTTGAAAGGTGACAGCTACTGTTGTTGTTGTTCAATGCCCAAGATATGAATGCCCCTGTGAAGGGTACATGTGCATGTGTTTGTCTCTCAGTGCGTATATGGGTGGGTGTGCCCATGTACGCATAGGTGTGCATGCCTACCATCCAAAGAAGGATAAGAACAACTGGGAGAGAGAGAGAGAGAGAGAGAGAGAGGAGGGAGTAAGAAAGGTGAGAAAGTAAAAAAGAAGAAATGTAAACCGTCTTGGCACCTGCCCTTCTTCCACAAAGCGGGCATCCTCTCCACCCTTCCCCTTCACACCCTTCAACTGTGGCACCCCCCCATCGGTTGGTGAGTCCCATCCAATTGATGCTGTCATTTCATTTTTCAGCCCCCCTCCCCCCCTTATTTGTATCTTACAGCGAAGAAGCCAGAGGAGCAATGTTCCACGGAGGTGGAGATGAAGCCTGTCAGACAGCATCAGAGCTGAAAATTACAGCTGATTAAAGGAATAAAAAACCTCGGGATCATTTGGTATTCTCGAAATTGACAAGTTTAGGGGCTACCCCTTTAAATAGCTGCTGGGTCTCCCGGCTCCGAGATGGAGCTTTTCCTGGAACCATGTTTATAACCCCGAGGAACAGGAAGGAGTGAACTCGCAACCTTTTATGGAGCTTTAAAAGCTCTGTGCTCCCTCTCCAGTGGTTTTTAATCTTAAAAACAAAAGCACTGGGAACCTTGCGTTGGAGCATAAACAGCACATCTCCCTAACCCAGGCAAAGCTCCCAAAGCCCCGGAAGCGGGTGGGCTGTGAGTAGCGCCGCTGCAGTCTGTTTTCCTGGGGGTTAAACGCGCTGCAAAGCCCCGCTCCCCTTGCTCAAGGAGCCTGGGAAATGATCTGCTCCGCGGTGGAAATAAAAGTGTGAGGTTGGCACTTACCGGCGGTCACACTAATATAATGCCCTCTAAAAAGCCCGCGATAACCGTGCTCTCAGCCATTAAACGCCAGGGATGCGGCGCAAGCTGGCGGGGCCGCCGGCCTTCCGGAGCCCGCGCCGCGCGGCCTCAAATCTTCCCGCTACGTACTGTGTTTGCTGTTTGCTGCTCTTTATGGGAGTGCACGTTTTTATTTTTTTATGGATGTTAAAACATTTATAACTGTACAAGGTCAATGCAGAAAGGCTTGCATCGACACTGAACCGGCACAAGCAGCCACAAGGGATGGATTAAACCTGGAAGTCGGAGTGAGCATCGCGAACGGGTGGGCGCCATTTCCGGACGCTTGTCACAAAATGGCAGCCGAGGAGAGCGGAGCCAATGGACAGGAAAGGGGTCGTTGGGCTAACCTGTGTGCAAGGCCAGGGTAGTGGGGTCAGGTTCCCCGGCCCTGCGCTGCTGACCTCGGGGGGCTGCCATTCTGCTTCTTTCGAATCCATTTCTACTCCCCACCTCCCAAGTCCTCCCAGTTACCCTGCTGTCACCCTCCCTTCCACACATGGTCTTTGTCTGGTCCTGCGGGTCCTCCCAGGACCCGGACTAGAAACCACTCTTAAAGACACATGGAATTTTACTTGGAGACATCTACCCTGAGTCTCCTCTAGTTCGGTACATGTGTGATAATGGATAGATTCACCATAAAAAGATGAGGACATTCATTGCAATTTTCGTCAAACATCAGAGAGAATCAGCTTCTAAACCAGCTGCAAAGAGTTATCTCTGGTTAGCCTTCAACCCCTATTTGGGAATGTAGGGCTTCATTTGTTGCAAGTTTAGGGTCTCTGGGAAAATCAACAAACCCGAAGAGTTAACTAACAGGGTTGTTTGGAACCATAAGAATATAGTGAGCTGAATAAGTGAAAGGAGAGTGGTCTTGTTTAATGTGCCAGATGTCTATAGCCAATGCATGTGAAGAAGGTTTTTGAGAAGAGTGGGAGTTTCTCATCCTCAATTCTATAATTGACTAGCTGGGCAAGCAGGCACAATTTCATTTCTCTCTCAGATCGTTAGCCTCCTCCTTTGTAAAAATGGGGATAAGCCTCCCTGCCCCATCAACACTGTGTACAGCACTATGCAAATATTCAGTATTGTTCTCTTTATCCAAAAGCAAAATCAGTAAACTTCTTGAAAGAATACTGGTTCCAAAAGCAAAGACCAGCATTCTAATATCTGCTTCTTCCCTGATTGAGTTAACCTGTTTATCTCCATTTCATTATCCATAAAATAGAGTCACAGGCCAGTCCCATTGCTACAGAAAATAGAATAAAGTATTATTGATGAAAATGCTTTGAAAAATGCCAAATGCCATACAAATGTGCGGTAGCGTAATTCCTACTATGCAACAGAAGCACTTCATAAAAATTTTCTCCTGATGTTGGAATCTGATATCTTTAGGCATTGTTCTCTTTAAAACCTGATATTTCAACCACATAAATACGTGAACCTTTAGCAGTCTCCTGATGATATCTTGGGTCTCAAAATATCAAGGTATTCATTCACAGATTTCTCATCTCAAAATGACATATCCTCTGGTGACCTTCCTTCTAGGATGAGTCACAGCCTTCGAGACAACGTCAGACCACACCAACTGTTCATCTGAAGAGCAAGAAGTACTGATTTTTGTCTATGTCCCTGGAAACAATGAATTTGACTGATTATAGTTACTAAAGTCGTCCATTCAGTGAATGGTCTTTCTATTGAAAATAGAAATACGTGGCTCCTGAGAGATACCCTAAGATTGCAGAAATACTCATGCCCTCAGGAGGGGTCATTCTAACTGGACAGAAGGACCCACTTTTACAAAGCAGTCATTAGACACTGCTGTCATGTGAACAAGACTGGCCTTCGGCTAGATTTTTTTTTTTTTTTTTAAGCTATAAACCACTTTCAGAAGGATAAATTTGTTTCAGCACCCATGATAATTATTGGCAGTATTCCTAAATCCTCAAACCTTTACCTGTTGCACTGGAAGATACATATGGGATTGAGGATAATAATTTATGCCCAGCTTTTTTCCTCTTTTGACTTTAGTTTTGATATCACATCATGATTCAAAGCTTGGTGCACCATAAATTTTCTCCAAATGTGTAGTAATTCCTAGGTGCAGTCTAAAGTTATGATTCATTTATACTGGAGTGACAGCATAATACCTAGGTGTCAGAATCCATTAAAACTGTTCAATGTCTTCTGTTTATTTTTAGAACCAATTGAGACTTAACTGATGGTGAAAAATATACAGTCAAGTGTGTTTACTTCACCTTTACAAAGAATCCGTTATAGTCCCAATTAATTTGTTATTCCTGTCACAACAGGTACTGGATACTTCAAAACTGTCATTACTGTTTCTGCCTTTCTTTTGAGGGCTTATGTTTATTTTTAACCCATTCAGAGGTATCTGCCTATTGTGAGCTAAGGATTTCTGTGTGTATATTAGAGAGAGAGAAAGAGAGAGAGAGAAGTATATTCTCAGGACAACATAACCTGATACAGATTCTGCCCTAGAAAGCTTCTTCTTATTGCCAAAGTGAGGTATGCTTCTTTTTATTAACATTAAAGATTGTTCTCAGAGGATATGGAGACCCAGTCCTGGTGTGCTAGACCAGATAGACAACAATAACATTTCAGATGTTCTAAATGTGATAGTTATTGACATCAAGGTATTTTTTTCTCTGTAATAAATATTGTCCTTTATTATTTATTTCTGAACATTTTGTATATGGGTTTCTAGTGAGAAAGTCTGCAGGACATGGAGAAGAGTAGCTGTTAGCTCTTCTAGGCAAATATCAAGTCCTGTTCATCATTCCTTGAAGGAATGAATTTGCATTTGTAATCAATTATTCTTTTTGTAATCTGAAAATACAAAAAAAAATTAAAAATGGGGTTTCATGATAAGCATGAGAATGATCAGAAATGGTATGTATGGGATAATTTACATCATAAAAATTCCCATCTGTACTCAAGCCAAAAGTGGTAAAACAACTAAAAGTAAATTAAGACATAGGTGGGTGAGACCACCACCTACCTCTTACCTGTAATTGCCCCAGGAAGTTGGCGGTCCTGCCATTACTAAACTGCGATGATGAGAATCTGCTGTGATCATTCCATGGCACAGAGCTCCCCTGAGGGACGCTGCAAGGCTCACAAGTAGGCACTCAAGGATCAGACCGTCTTGGTCTAAGCCTGGTTCGATTTCTGGCTTTGATTTGAACTTAGCTATGTGTTCTGAAATAGGCTTCTGAATCTCTCTAAATCTCAGAATACTCTTCAAAAATGGGGATGATAATATTTCTGAACTTCTGGGAGTTCAGTGAGAATTAAATACCATAATGCATTGGAAGCACTTGACACAATTCCAGGCATATGAGAAATTCATAATATGTGTTGGTTACTAATATAACTGTTATTAGTAAGAACACTTACTGGGGGAATTATGAGGCCTAGCTGACCAGACTGGAAAAGGTTTGAGGATGTCTTGGGCTGGAACAAACCAATAACCTCTGCTCTAAAAGACAAGCAAAGAACTAGAGAGACCTCTTAGGACAGAAGTGAGAGCTAGGATATGAAGCAGTGTTGTGGGCTTAGAACAGGAGGCAGAGGTGCCTTCTCTGAGGCGGGAAGGTCACTGAGGAGAGGTCAACAGGGAAAGGCTGCCCACTCTGAAGACCTCCTTGCCCTGGCGATGGCCAGCTTTCTGCTCCAGAGTCCACACATCTTCAGAATTTTCCAGTGACTGGGCCATAAGGCAGATGTAATGTTGTCATCACCTCTGACTGAATTAGACAGGAGGGCAAGGAACTGACACTGGAGAACTTATTCCAGGCAAATCTATATGCGCCTCAAGCTCAGTTGATGAGAATTTATTAATGAGCATTTATGTATGGCTCACTTCTCTGAAAAGATTTAAGATGATGTACTATAAGCTTTAGAAGAAAAGAAAAAAAAAAAGGACTGAAGCAAAGAGGGAATGGAAGTGGAGGAAACCAGAGTAAACTCTAACATTTGTGACAGCTGAGTGCACAGTTTGGCTTTGAGCTTCCTGGTAACCGAAGCAAAAATTAAGGCCGTTTGCTTTTTAAGAAAGTATGTGGCATAACAATTCTTGCGGGAAGCCAAGGTACTTCGACATAAAATTCTGGAAGCTATGTCATGTATAAGGATATCTAGAGGAGCTATGTTTTCATTGATAAATGATAAGAAATATGTCCTATGTAAAGATTCTTTTAAACAATTTCCAGTGTTATTTCAGCCAAACTAAGGAGAACTATTAATCCCAAGTTCAGAAAAGTATAGGAGGGCATGTTCCTAGAAGCAGCTAGCAAAGTCTGGGAGGTGAAGAATAGGGAGCTGATGAAGATAGACTCGGTGTTGACAGAGTTGAGGAGAACTCTGGTTGTGGACCTCTTCCCACTTGATCTATTGCTTTTCACAGCAACGGAATGAAGAAAGGTCTGAAGAAAGACATAAAGGGGTCACAAGTATAATAGAATGTAAACTATTTCAACAATATAGCAGTTAGGGTCAATTCATATTGGCAGTTGGGAGAGCTCTGTACATGTGGACAGCAATCTAATCGTATACTTTCTGGTGGTCAAAAGTAGCTAAAGAGAATCATGAGTTAGTAAGGAAACAAATCACTTCATGTTTTCCAAGAAGTTATAGTTATGCATAATCAGATCAGGGAGCAAATTCGGCTTTTATTTTCTAGCATGGAGTACCACTGGATTTACTTCCTAAATATTGATCGTACATATCAAGACCACTCTAGCTTCTCCATCTCCACACTTGGCTCTTGAGTTCAGGCTCTCAGAATCTCTGGTAACATCTAAAGCAATCGACCCCTGTCTTCAATCTGATGGTTCAACTCTCTGGTGTCCTTGCTATCATCCTTCAGAAACACAAATCTGGTCATGTTGTTCTGAGACTCAAGGTCCTGTATGGCTTGCCAAAAGCTCCAGAAGGACCATTTCTAAGAAATATAGAGAAAGTACTGCACAGTTTGGGATTTGGCTTCTTTCCTAAATAGGAGCTTCAGTTCTGTCTTGTCATGGCTCCCTAACCTGCCCCTCTCTGTGTGTGCCTGGAAGGCCATTCCTGCAAGGATTGCCAGACAACTGGCATCTGTTCTTTTTGACTCCAGCTGATACCATCTCTTCTCTGATGGTCTTTGTGACCTGTCTCTTCCATCCTTTTCCCAGCTCCTGGACAACTTTTTAAAGCAGTCTTTACTTCATATTGTAGTTATTTATAAATATGTCTGGCTTCCTCACTTAAATTCT
Organism: Mustela erminea; assembly: GCF_009829155.1. Lineage (NCBI taxonomy): Eukaryota > Metazoa > Chordata > Mammalia > Carnivora > Mustelidae > Mustela > Mustela erminea. The sequence continues at coordinate 70,641,699 of NC_045621.1, forward strand.
TTGAGAAGAGAAAAAGGTCTGAGTGCCTGATAGTTAAGTGTAGTTTCTTAAAGATATTGGTTTAATTCATAAAGAAGTACTACTGACCTAATGGTATTACCAACAAGCATGAGATTGTGCATTTGAATTGAACTTTTGGTTCACTGCAAAGGGAGAGGATATAAGCACCAAATATTTCCAATATAGCCCTCCTGATAATGGGTGTCAGAGCTCATTAGCTGTATGGAGTCCTTGGGGGAACTTGGCATAACCAAGAGGACTTATTCTATAAGAATCAGGGAATGCACTAATAGTGCTTCTGTCTCTTCATTTCTTTGTATACTTCATATTTCAAAGATATTACTTACAGCCATGTGACCTTGGGCAGATTTCTTAACTTCTCTGAGCATCAGTTTCCTCTCCTGAACAATGGGGATGACTAGAGTATTTTTCTCATAGGACTGTGAGAATTAAATTATATAAAATGCACAAAGTTCTCAAGACAATGCTGGAAAGTAGTAAGTACCATAGACTGGATTGTGTCCCCCCCCCCCGCCACCCTCCACCCCAGACTCCTATGTTGAAGCCTGAATCACCATTGTGACTGTATTTGGAGACACAGCCTATAAGGAGTTAAAGTTAAATGAGTCAAACTGTACTTGATCTTAGCCAAAAGGCAGAGAAGGAGTAGGTTAAATGAGGTGGGGGTGTGTGTGCTGATGTGATGAGATTAATTTCCATATAAGAAGAGACACAAGAGAATTCTCAGTTCTCTCTCTCTTTCCTTCTCTGCTCTCCTCATACAAGGACACAGTGAAGGCAGCCATCTATAAGCCAGGGAGATAGCTCTTGCCTGAAACCAAATGGGCTGGCATGATCTTGGACTTTTCTACCCTCCAGAACTATGAGCAATACATTTCTGTTGGTTAACTTAAACAACCAATCTGTAGTATTTGGTTATTGCAGCCTAAGCAGACTAAGACAGTGAGCCCTTAGTAAATGTTGGCTACTATTGTTATTATTTTTATTATTTGATATTGTAGGTCTCCCACCAAAAGGTTCTCAAGCTCTTCTAATGGGTGTTTTCTTTTGCTTGGTAAACTACCGAAGGGTGGGGGGAGGGAAGGCCACCCAACCTTTTTTACTGCTTTGGTTTCTAAGCAGAATTTAACATTGGACTTCAAACAGTAGAAATGAGCGGTGCTATGCCCATTTCTTCAGGTTTCCAGCTTGAGACCATCAGGCAGGTGATGAAGGTTTTGTGTTTCCTGTGCAGAGCAGAATGTCCCAGCTGACGGCAGAATATCCTTTCAATTTTGAATAAAATGAGTGGAAGATATCTGAGAAATTTCTGATCTTTCTGCTTGAGTGAATACCTGTCATGCTTCTTACATCTACTGAAGCAATTAACACACACAAAGCTATATTTGCTAAGCCAGTGCTCCCCAATGGGGGTGTTAGCTTATACCAGTGAATAGCAAAGAGCTCTGAATTTTTCAGCAAACTAGTTTCTCCCTGAGCTCCTGTCCAGACAGCCACAAAGAAGCGCCTGCATATGTGCTCAACACCTCTCTTCTTTATGTTACTTCCCCCACTGTCGAGACTACCTGTCCACCAGCAGGCCTAACCACATCTCAGCCCTCTCCTATCAGCTTAGATCCTGTCCTCCCCATAGAGGCTTTGAATCACCCAGGGGCTCCCCACCCTTGCTGCAAGTCCCCTGAGGAAGCTTCTAAAAAAGGCCCAAGGCTAGGACCAACCCCATTAGAATTATATCAGAATCTGGGATGGAACATGGATAGTAATGGTTTGAATACGTGAGCAGATCTGAGACCCGCAGAGTAAGCAGCCCTGGTTGGTAAGCTCAGCTCCACCTGAATCTTGTATTCTGTCCAGCTCTGTAACTTCACCTTGTCCCCAGTTTGAATAAACTGGTTCTTGGTCTTACATCTCTCTGTCTGGTTTATTTGCCCGATGACCACGTTTCTACACAAAGTTCTCCTATGGTGATGCCCTGCCTCATTCTTTCCATCCATCCATCCATCGATCCATCATCCCCTCTCCAGGACTAGGGGTGCGGCTCTGAACCTCATTCTTTTATTTTAATATATTTTTTATGTATTTTTTTATTTTTTAAAGATTTTTGTTTATTTACTTGACAGATAGAGATCACAAGCAGGGAGAGAGTCAGGCAGAGAGAGAGAGGACGGGAAGCAGGCTCCCCACTGAGCAGAGAGCCCAACTCGGGGCTCGATCCCAGGGTTAAGCAGAGGCTTAACCCACTGAGCTACCCAGGTGCCCTGAACCTTATTCTTAATGAAAAGATCACTTCTACTGCCAAAAAGCCTGATGCTGACTCAAGGCCTACCTGCTGACACAGCCCTAGCTGTCTCCTTTGAGATGCCTGCTCCCCCCGACAACTGACCTAGCAGCCAGCATCCCTCTTTCTGGTTAGACCCTCCTTCATCACTTGTCCACATGTCATCTGGAGACCATGCTGGTTCTGGACCAGATGGGGTTCCTTGGATCAGCTACAAGTTTTCACATCACTAACCTGATTACATCCAAAGGATTATCTTTTACTCTGAGGTCACATCCTTTTTCACTTTTTGGTGTTATAATGCCCTTTCTTTTAAGGAATAATGGTGATAGTAGATGGACAATAGATCTTGGCAAAAATTGTTTTGAAAAGGGCAAACTTAAAACTGCTCATGTTTCTTTGGCTTTTGTTTTTCTTTTAACTTATGGGGATGGGGGGAATACCTTCCAGACTAGGCAACCATTGAGTTAGACAATCTCAGTTTTTCGCTGCCTCCAAATGGTGGTTCAACCATGATGGACATGGCTGGGTCCTGGATCTTAAGACCTCTCTCTCTGCATGGCCCATCCCACTACTTACCAAGCATTGTGGCCCTTGTCAGACACACTCCCTTCTCAAATCATGACTGCCCGAATTGCCCACAATCCCTCCTATCAGTTGTTTTGGATCAAGTTCTCATTCCAGCAAGGGACCCAAGAGAAAAATATTATTAGTGATACTTGGTAGGGCCAGGGGTTTTACAGCTAAGAGGCACTTGAGATCATCTAGCTCAGTGGCTCCCAAGTCTGGGGATTTCATGGTCCAATAAGTTAAAAAAAAAAACACACACACACACAAAACAAAAACAAAAACAACACACACACACACACACACACACACACACCAGTAACTTTGGGGCACTTATGAGGTTGCCCATGTTTTATATTTTGCCAAGATGTAATCGCCATCTACTACCACCATCGTTTCTCAAAAGAAAGGGCACTATAACATCAAAAAATCAGGGCAGACATAATTTCAGATTAAAGGCAATCCTTTGAAGGCAATCCATTTAGTGTTGTGAAAAACTACCAAGACTGTCCTTTCTTTTTGGTCTTAGCTCAATTCATACCTGTGAGAACTTAGTTATGGACTAGTATTAGTTCTCAGATGGGTATTTAGGAATATTAATTAAGTTCAATTCTACACTTTACTGGAGAGGAAACTGAGACAGAGGAGGTTTCTTCTTTCCCCCACCTAGGTCACCCAGCAGCTCATCAGCAGAAGCTGGGCTAAACCATAGCTCCCCTGACTCCCAGACCAGGCCGCTGGTCTCTCCGCTGCCTCTTGACTGAATGGCCCTTGTCTCTCCTTGTTATCCTCTTTTTCTTTTCAGAACATACTGCTCCATGGGCCCATACTGTCTGTACCAGTAAGATGTTCCTCTGACACTTCTCACTTCCTGCTGCTTTAGCTAAAATGATGAACAGGAATTAAAGGGAAATAATAACAGTGTTCATTCATTTTCTGACCACTGACAAGCACCACGTGAAGCATTTTACAAACATGGGTTAATCTTTTAATAAACCTAAAAGACAAGTAATAGGATCTCAGTTTTTCAGGTGAGGAAACAGAGCCATAGAGATCATTGGCTCCAAATTGTATGCAGGCAATGTCAGAGGTGCCAGAGGCCTGATTTAAAAACAAGGTCTCCTTTATTCCAAAGCTTGTTTTTCTATGCTATCTTTCCTTTCTTGGAAGCAAGAGTGGGAAGCCTGCATCAATGACTCAGTTCTAGATTCTCAGCTTCCTGCTTTTTTAAAAAATATCTGTAGAATCATTGATATACTTTTAAGTCTTCAGCTTTTTTGGCTTCCTTTTCTTTTGTTAATATAAAGTACCCAATACCCATGCCTATAATTCTTGTCTCATGATCCCAAGTGCACCCTGGAGATCCAGCAAGGTACCATTGATCATGTAAACCTAGCCCTCACTGTGCCCTCAGCAAATTAACGATGTGGCTAAGGAAACTAAATCTGTGTTTGAACATAATGATCTTGGTGATCTCTGAAGGTTCCCACGGACAGTCTCCATGTCCCTCTAATCTGCATATGGGAACACTGATTAGTACTTCTTATCTGGCCTTGTCCAGCCAACACAGCCTAATCACTGCAAAATGAATGCTGGTACATGCTTTAATTCCCAGGTTATCTTATTATCTAGAGATATTTGTCCTTATTATTGTTATTATGGGGAGTCTGTGTCAGAAAATAGGGACTAATTTGACAATCCTGGGAAGAAAGATTGAGAACTGGGCTCGCATGAAAACCATTGAAATTCCTTGGTTCAAATTCATACAGAAATTATTCTTTTGGAGATCCACGGAGAGAGGCATAAAAAGAGGTCCATTTGGAATCCCAGTTCCAGAGTAAACCAAAATATACATCACTATGTTCTTGTGCTAATAGGCATGGGCATCTAATTTCCTAAAGGGAAAGTACTGGGTCTTATTTATCCTTGGCCCCCAGCACACCCAGCATAGTGTTTGGCATCTAGTAGGTGCTCAGTAAATATGAAAATTAAATGAGGTACTTCTGAAAAAAGGATAACTAGCATTGGAAAGCAATTGAGAAATACTGCACAGAAATCAGTCACATGGTCTTTACTACTTACTGAACACTCACCAAATCCAGAATCAAAGGCCCCTGGCTGGGGAAATGCATTTGACACAACCTTATGCAACAGCTTCCTGTGGCTGCTGGGCCAAACTGCCGTCAACTGGGTGGCCTAACACAAGAGGAATTTTTCTTTTACAAAAGTCTGAAATCAAGGTGTTGATTTCTGGAGGCTCTCAAGGAGACTCATTCCTTGCCTTTCCAGCTTCTGGCAGCTAAGGACAGTCCTAGGCTCATAGCCGCTCATTCCAATTGAGCCTCCGTCCACCCATGGCCTTGTCTTCTCCATGTTTTCTCTGCTCTGTCCCCCTGGATCATCCAGAATGATCTTATCTTGACCTCCTTAGCTTCATTAGAGCGATATAGATCTTTTTTCCAAATATGGTTATACTCACAGTTTCTGGGATACAACATATCTTTTGGGGAGTTGTCGTTCAAACCAATACCCCTCATGGAGGACAAACTTTATAAGGAACGTGAAGCTCGGGCTCAGACATTGACTGGGTTGTGTTTCACTGAGGTGTAGAGAAAAAGTACTGCAATGAGAGAGAAGAGAAATGAAATGAAGTGGTATGTATAAGGGGGATAATATTTCAAAAACGATTAAGTTTGGGCTTCCGTCCTCCCTTACGTGGTAGTCTCACCCATGGCTACTCAAGTACAGGCTTCGGGAAACACAGGGCATGACATCCTGTGAAGGAGGAGGACAGGCTGACAGAGGAGAAGTCCCCTGCCTGAGATAGGAAGCAAATGGCCTTCACCTTTCAGGCCTTGAGGGCCTCCTGTGGGGAAGGAAGAGATGCATATCTTCTGTCTTCCCAATTCTGGGCCCAAGTCCTCCAGAGGAGAAGTGTGTTCAAGAGGTCTAGGGAAGCCAAAGGCAGAGGCTTCTCCACTTCTCATGTGAGGATGGGGAAGAAAACCACCTCACAGAATGCCTTCTCCATACCCAGGGGCAAGGCCAAGCAAAGGAGGCACCTGAGTTAGTCCTTCCTGGCTGTCAGATGTGTGGAAGAGCCTCACGCAATCTCTCCCACACCAGAGGGCATGTGCCAAGACACGGGTCCTCCCTGAGGGGCCACCCCAGTGGAGGCAGAGGAGCCCTGAAAGTCCCAGTCTCTAGGGCAACCTGCCGAGGCTGGGAATAAATGGGGGCAGCAGCCAGACTTCAGGGCATGCACAGAACTTATAAGATCAAGGTGCACCCCAACTCACCAGACAGAGATGGAGCCAAGCCCACAGACTACAAGTTCATCAGCCACAGAAGTCAGGACCTATGCCAGCAGGGCGCCCAGGGACATGGGATTGCTATGTCTCAGGAACTAGAGGACAGAACAATGACCTGAGCCTCTCACTCCAAGACCCCTTCCTCCCCACCACCAGTGGTTGGGCAAAGTCTTCTCTCCAGACATCCACAAAACTCTACCAGAGAAGCACAGGAAGAAGAACAGAAAACCAGAAAAGGTACAATATGTAAACCATCTATTGAAATTGTTGCTTGGGATTGAACTTAACAGTTTGGACTTAGATGATCCAAGGTTTGGAGTACATAAAGAAGATTGCACTTGTCATAAAAAAAAAATGGGAAAGCTAAATTTTCTTTGCCCCTTTGTGAGAACTGGTTGCCAAACGATCATCTACAATCATAAAAACAAGTGGAAATTACCTCGAATATTTGAAAAAATTATTTTGCAGACTTCAGAGTAAACATCAGTCATTTAAGATCATGAGCATAGGCCCATCCTTACCATGAGGGAGATGGGAAAATATAACCTTGCTGAGCTAGAAGAGCATCAATTCTCTCCCCACCCAGAAGGTATGTTCCCAAACCAACCTGTGCTTCATTTCATTTCTGTTTCATTCCATTCACTATCCAAGCTCACAGCAGACCTTTATAGGAGATGCTGTCCTGGGATAGAAGATGAATACATCAAGATCTCTGTCCAGAGCATGCAATTATCATCCACAGCCCTTCCCGACATGCACAGTCCAAAGATTCGTTAAGCTTGTCACACCTCTGAAAAACCAGTTATCACTCTCCTCTTCATTAGATAATTGTTGTGTAATCAAATATTTAATGAAGCCCTCCAATTCTGTGGAGATTCTCTCTGAACCCAACATTTACACTTTTGATGATTTTCTTGACAATATTTTGTGGTCTATTTACTTACAGAGAAACCTGCCTTCATTTATAACAGACAGAATATTTAGGTCATTCCAAGCATTTTTATTTTTTTTTCTTTGTCTGATTACTAAAAAAAGGATCACAGGGAACAGGAAATAGCTAGATAAATAATGCACTGAAACCTCTTCCAGGACGACCATTTTTAGAATGATTCAGGCTTCATAGTGGTACATTTCAAACAATAGCGGGGAGCGCTCATTCTGTGCTCACTTATTATATAGATATGAACTTCTTCCTCCTATTAGTGGGTGTTACACTGCTTAATCTGTGCTTCTCATTCTGAAATAATTACTCCCCCCTTCAATGATGAACATTATAATTAACGATCCATTTTAATACAATTTAAATAATCCCCCCCCTTTTTTTCCATACTGCCTCCAAGCCAGGCTAAAACAAAGGCTGGACCAAGCCTAGAGCAGGTGCCTTCTCTGAGAAGGAGGAGAAAATTTGATTTACTATCATTGAAAATGCCACAACAGTCCCTCCAGCGTCTCCCCTGTCCTTTCTGTGAGGAAACCCCAAAGCACCACTTTCAAAGCTTCCTTCCATAATAAAGCCAATCCTTCCACACCTCCAGCCCGGAAGCCACAGAAACAAGCCACACAGATTTTTGTGCGCACGCAGTTATGGTCTATCATTATTAAATGTCTCTTGGTGGGCGGGAGAGGTGCTTCCTCCCCAAAAGCCATTCATCAGCCCTCGTCGCGCCGCTCACACCTGACCTCAGAAGCAATAATGCCACATCAAGCAGGCCAACTACCCAGTTTAGCAGCCGAGCAGAGAGCACAGGCTGGCTCCAAGATGAAGTATGCTGCTGCGGGCTTCCATTCCCAGGAGCAGCTGGGGCTGATGCCGTATTGATTGAGAAACTTTGCGGGGAAGTATCACAAACAACAATAGCCAGGTCAAGGACCCGCGCTGCCGGAGGAGGACTGCCCCGTGGGGCGCGCGGCGGGGCCGAGGGGCGCCTCTCATGATGTCTGAGCACAGGTTGAAGGAGGTTTCCAAGGAAGGCAAGAGTGAGACCCCGCGGTGGAAATGACATTTAAGCCAGTCCGCGTGGGAACAGAATGAGAGACAATGATGTAATTATCTATTCCCCAGCTTCCAACGGCCGCAAAAACCTGTCATCTCCCCGTGTTTGTATGTTCTCCAAGCCTTCTGCGTCTGGCTTTTAATGCTTGTTGGGGTCTACGATGTCTAAGCCCAGATGCAAACAGGGGCAGCATTCTCGGTAAACAAAAAATAAATAATGCCATAGAACAACAAGCAAACCATTTTAATTTGAGAAAGAAAAAAGGGAGGTTTCTGGCATATGTTCCCTCACACCCTCAGAAATGCATTTCGTTTTACTTCTTACCAAATGAGCACCAAATAAGACAAATAAACACACGTATCCCAAACATATTTTAATATACAAGTGGTATTTTTCAACAAGGCAGGGTTTGTGAAGACAGTCTTGGGATTGGGGAAAGCCCTTGCCCCATGGAAAGGAAAAATGCAGGATACCAACTGCAGGCAGTAAACCTTGGACTCCTACCGGGAAATGGTGTTGCTCCTGGTGCTGATTTGCTCCTGTGTAAGCACACACCTGTGTGCATGCACCTTGGCACACATTCAGTGTGGCTATTCTAGAATTTTCACATCAGTTACATGTTATGGATGGATGGGAAGCTGTTCTGTTCACACCCAGAGTCTATTCTCTCGGAAGAAGGTGGCAATTCTCCTTTCAGTGATTCTACTAATGCTTCTCTGACCTTCTTTTTCATCCTCCCAAAGTCAGGATCAACTACTACCCACTCTGAATTCTTTCTGTCCTTTATACACACACCTATCATCATACTATATGGTGATTATGTGTTTGCTAATCTGTTTCCCCTCCTAGACTATGAACTCCTCAAGAACAAAGGTTTTGGGACGCCTGGGTGGCTCAGTGGGTTAAAGCCTCTGCCTTCAGCTCAGGTCATGATCCCAGGGTCCTGGGATCGAGCCCCACATCGGGCTCTCTGCTCAGCGGGGAGCCTGCTTCCCTCTCTCTCTGCCTGCCTCTCTGCCTACTTGTGATCTCTGTCTGTCCAAAAAAAAAATAATAATAATAATAATAAAAGAAAAGAACAAAGGTTTTATATTGTTTATTTTTGTTTTCCTAGGGCTCAGGGCAATGTCCTGCACATAGCAAGTGCTCAATAAATCTGTTGCAAACACAACAATCGAATTACACATGGTAAATACAGTCATTTGTCCTTCTGATAACTCATCTGTCCTTCCCGTTACCAACAGGACCTCGGGTTTTTCAGGGTAGCAATGTTAAAAAAGAAAGACCTTCACTTCTTGTCAGTTGAGTCTATCTAGAAAGCTCTCGGTTTTTTGTTTCTGTTTTTTGTTTTTTCTCCTGTTTTTCAGATTAGAAGAACAGGTTTGGTGAGCATCTGACCTCCTGCCCTTCACCTTTGCTTCTTCTTCCAGCATGAACTAGAAATTTGGGGCTGGGAGTGGGGTGGCCAGCCTCAATATTAACATCTAGATAAAGATTGTTGGTTTATGTTAACATTTAACAGATAGCAGCAAATTTTTAAAATTAAAAAAAAAAATGACACAAGTAGAAGATTCAAACCAAGAGCCAAAAGTACTTTGCTTCTGCAAAGATTTCCAACACCTACTTTTAGTATTAAATGACAATTATCCACCACGTGGCTCGACAACACTGACTACATTCTGTAGTGATAGTTGTCAGTTGGGTGATCAGCAACCTTTGCCTCCTTGGTTCAACAACTCTCGTGTCTGTCTCACTGGACAGCGAATTCATTTCTCTTATAGTCACTGAGCATCCGGGATCTCACTTTTGGCAACGACAAGAACACAGAACCCAAAGGATCCTTGGGAGATGATCTTTCTGTCATTATTCCAATTTGATTCCCAGGGACCATGGCAGAGGTTGCTAATGGACCCTCAATAGCCATTGCTTTCCTTCTTAGTAGTAAAAGGCCTCAAGGTTTAGCTAGGGACATGGCACCCCAGTTAGAGACGATGTTCATTCATGTATGTCCTCCCTGTGGCTGCTTTTGTGTTCCTACAGTGGGGTTGAGTATTTGTCACAGACACCATATGGCCCACAGAAGCCTAAAATATTTACTGTCTGGCCCTTTACAAAACAAGTTTGGTGACCTCTGCTCCAGAGAGTGGTGTAACAACAGGGATGGTACGAGGGTCTGACTTCATGAAATGCAGCCCCTTGACCTGCCATGTTTCCCAGAAGCTTGGCATTAAGTAGAGTGAAATAAACTTCTAGCTTGTTTAAAACACCATTATTTGGTCTGTGTTAAAGCAGTTAAACCACAGTCTTGGCAACTACAAGTGGCCATAAGCCACTTTTTAAGTATGGTTGAAGACAAGCTACAGTTGAATGACAAGAAAAGGCAAAACTGTTTCTTTCAATTTTGATGAAGTCCCAAAAGTTTATTTTCGCTTTTGTTTCCTTTGCCTTTGGAGACATATCTTGGAAGAAGTTGCTGTGGCTGATATCGAAGAGATTACTGCCTATGTTCTCCTCTAGGAGTCTGATGGATTCCTGTCTCACGTTGAGGTCTTTTATCCATTTTGAGTTGAACTTTGTGTATGGTGTAAGAGAATGGTCGAGTTTCATTCTTCTACATATAGCTGTCCAGTTTTCCCAGCACCATTTATTGAAGAGACTGTCTTTTTTCCACTGTATATTTTTTCCTGTTTTGTCGAAGATTAATTGACCATAGAGTTGAGGATCCAGATCTGGGCTCTCTACTCTGTTCCACTGGTCTGTTTTTATGCCAGTACCATGCTGTCTTGGTGATCACAGCTTTGTAATAAAGCTTGAAATCAGGTAACGTGATGCCCCCAGCTTTATTTTTGTTTTTCAACATTTCCTTAGTGATTCGGGGTCTCTTCTGATTCCATACAAATTTTTGGATTATTTGCTCCAGCTCTTTGAAGAATACCGGTGGAATTTTGATCGGAATGGTATTAAAAGTATAGATTGCTCTAGGCAGTATAGACATTTTAACAATGTTTATTCTTCCGATCTAAGAGCATAGAATGGTCTTCCATCTTTTTGTGTCTTCTTCAATTTCTTTCATGAGTGTTCTGTAATTCCTTGAGTACAGATCCTTTACCTATTTGGTTAGGTTTATTCCCAGGTATCTTATGGTTCTTGGTGCTATAGTAAATGGAATCGATTCTCTAATTTCCCTTTCTGTATTTTCATTGTTAGTGTATAAGAAAGCCACTGATTTCTGCACATTGACTTTGTATCCTGCCACGTTGCTGAATTGCTGTATGAGTTCTAGTAGTTTGGGGGTGGAGTCTTTTGGATTTTTCATATAAAGAATCATGTCATCTGCGAAGAGAGAGAGTTTGACTTCTTCATTGCCAATTTGGATACCTTTTATTTCTCTTTGTTGTCTGATTGCTGTTGCTAGGACTTCTAATACTATGTTGAACAAGAGTGGTGAAAGTGGGCATCTTTGTCGTGTTCCTGATCTCAATGGGAAGGCTGCAAGCTTTTTCCCATTGAGGATGATATTTGATGTGGGTCTTTCATAGATAGATTTGATGAGGTTCAGGAATGTTCCCTCTATCCCTATACTTTGAAGCGTTTTGATCAGGAACAGATGCTGGATTTTGTCAAATGCTTTTTCTTCATCAAAATCAAAAGCTTCTGCACAGCAAAGGAAACTGTCAAAAAAACAAAGAGGCAACCCACAGAATGGGAGAAGATATTTGCAAATGACAGTTCAGACAAAAGGTTGATATCCAGGATCTATAATGAACTCCTCAAACTCAACACACACGAAACAGGCAAACATATCAAAAAATGGGAAGAAGATATGAACAGACACTTTTCCAATCAAGACATACAAATGGCTATCAGACACATGAAAAAATGTTCATCATCACTAGCCCTCAGGGAGATTCAAATTAAAACCACATTGAGATATCACCTTACACCAGTTAGGATGGCCAAAATTAACAAAATAGGAAACAACATGTGTTGGAGAGGATGTGGAGAAAGGGGAACCCTCTTACACTGTTGGTGGGAATGCAAGTTGGTGCAGTCTCTTTGGAGAACAGTGTGGAGATTCCTCAAGAAATTAAAAATAGAACTTCCCTATGACCCTGCCATTGCACTCCTGGGTATTTACCCCAAAGATACAGATGTCGTGAAAAGAAGGGCCATCTGCACCTCAATGTTTATAGCAGCAATGGCCACGGTCGCCAAACTATGGAAAGAACCAAGATGCCCTTCAATGGACGAATGGATAAGGAAGATGTGGTCCATATACACTATGGAGTATTATGCCTCCATCAGAAAGGACGAATACCCAACTTTTGTAGCAACATGGATGGGACTGGAAGAGATTATGCTGAGTGAAATAAGCCAAGCAGAGATAGTCAATTATCATATGGTTACACTTATTTGTGGAGCATAACAAATATCAAGGAGGACAAGGGGTGTTAGAGAGGAGAAGGGAGTTGGGGTAAATTGGAAGGGGAGTTGAATCATGAGAGACTATGGACTCTGAAAAACAATCTGAGGGGTTTGAAGTGGCGGGGGGGTGGGAGGTTGGGGTACCAGGTGGTGGGTATTATAGAGGGCATGGATTGCATGGAGCACTGGGTGTGGTGAAAAAATAATGAATACTGTTTTTCTGAAAATAAATAAATTAATTTAAAAAAAAAAGCTGTTTCTTTCAAGTGTCGTGAACCCTTCATACTGCTGACATTACCATGATTGTTTAATGGGTTATTTCCCCAAGACATGCAAAAGGGACCACTGCACACTCTTTTCTTTTCTTTTGTTCTTCTTCCTCTTCTTCTTCTTCTTCTTCTTTTTTTTTTTTTTAGAGAGAGGAAGGGAGTGCGGAGGGGCAGAGGGAGAGAGAATCTCAAGCAGATTCCACGCCCGTCAAGTGCAGAGCCCCACACGGGGCTTGATCTTGTGACCCTGAGATCAGGACCTGAGCCCAAATCAAGAGTCGATGCTTAACCAACTGAGTCACCCATATGTGCCCCCCCAACATTGCACATTCTTAAAGAGTAGAGAATATGATGAAATGCTATTGGTAGGGGATTATTTTAGTGTTCTGGCGTAAAGAGAATTAAGTTGAAGAAAAGTTGAATTGAATTGTCAGGGAGGCCTTCTTTCTTTCCAATTCCTCACACTCCTGCAGGAGGCTATTGTGGGAACAAAGCTGACAGCCTCAAGGACAGTCAGAGTCACAGATAACATTGCTTCAATGCTTACCTTGTGCCAGGCACCATTTTAAGATCTCTATATATGTTAACTCTTTTAATCTTCACATATCCTACATGATAGATATGTTTATTATCATCCTCATTTTACAGAGAAGGCAACCTTCTGAAGGCTAAACAGCTTGTAAGTGGCAGAGACAGTTTTTGAACCCAGACTCCCTCCAGAGTGTGTATGTAACCACTTTCTATGTCATTTCTAATCTTGGCAGAGAGTAATAAGGGCCTGATTCAGGGCTCGTGTGCTGGCTAGAGAAGTGGAAAGGAGAAATGGAAACGCAAAGCACTCTGTGGAAAAAGACTCCCCAGACCAAGATGGCAGCATCAGTGTGGGCAATGAAAGACAACAGAGGATCTGGAAGTAGTCATGCTCTACGGGGTCTTAGAGGTCAGTCTAGCTTCGTGGTTTCAGACCTGGTTAAGTATCAAAACCAACCAGAGATTTATTAAATACAGATTCCTAGGACCCTTTATAAGATGACCAAAGCAGACCTACCCAATCAGTTCTTGAGAGCTAAGGCACTTTTAACAGGGCCCTGCAGACAATTCAATAGCTAGCCTGGCAAAACTTTAAGAGCCCGACACTACCAAGCATTGAGTAATGTATAGGATTGTTCAATCAATATGTTGTACACCTGAACCTAATATAATATTTTTGTTAATTATACTTCAATTTAATAAAAAGGAAAAAAGTCTGCAATGACTAACTTTTGATGAAGATGTGTAACAACAGGTGCAGTGCAATTTGGGATAAATACTTTGGGAGAAAGGCATAGACCCTATGTCTTAGTAAATACATTCCGGAGAATATAAGCAAAAGAAACTCGTGCACATATGGATAAGAAAATAAGGACAAACAAGAATGCATAAAACAGCATTTTTTTGTTTTAGCAATAAAAATGGAAACAAATGTTCATCAACAAGGGAACAGATAAAGAAATTGTGGTGTATTCATGCAGTAGGCTATCAATGCACAGGAACAAGCATTAGTAAAACATAGTGAGCCACATTCAGCAGGGATAAATCTCTTCACATAGTGTACAACAGAAAGAGCGAGTCATAGAAATATACATACAATATGACTTCACTGTTCAAAAATAAACAAAACCAAATGATACGTTTAACAATATATCCACATGTGGTAGAATTATAAAGAAAAGGAAAGGAATGATGAAGTTCAGGGTATTGGTTACAGTTGGGGGATATAAGTATATGGGGACTTTAAAGATAGTTGGGCATTTTTATTACATATACTCATTTGTATGTATGATGGGATTAATAATTTTAAAAATGTAAGAAAACATGGCTAAAGATATACATGTAAGGATATTTACTTCAACATTTTTTTGGTAGGCAAATAGGGGAAATTTGAATTTTAATCAGTAGGGTACTGAATAAATATGTTATGATAAATTCATATTATATTCTATAGCCATTAAAAGGAACAATTCCAATTGCTATATGTTGATCTGGAGGAATGGCCATAATATGTTGAGAAAAAAAAATCAATTTACAGAAAAACATATCAGATATAATCTCATTTTAATAAACAGCACAACAGGACTGTCCAATGAAACTCTATGTTTATATATGTTTGTACAAGCATGAAAAATAAGTGTGGCAAGCTAGAGAATGGCGAAAGACACATTTTTCTCCTTTCTCTTTAGAATAGTAATGAATTTGTATCCAGGTGTATTACCACCCAGAATGTGAGGCTACATTTCCCAGCCGCCTCTGCAATAAGTGTGACCATGTAATTTCAGCCAGTAAGATGTAAACAAAATTGTATGCTTAAAGGGAGGTAACTACAATGGGAGAGATTTCCCACCCCTTTTCATCTCCTCTGCCTTTCCTCCTTCTGCCTGCAGTGTGTCTCTGTTGGCTGGAGCTCCAATAACCATTTTGGATCATGAGGTGACTTTGAGCATGGCAGCCATGAGCTAGGATAGTGGAATGGAAAGACAGAAGCCAAGGTCCCTGATGACACCGTGGAGCCACTACACCGACCCTGGACACCCTACCTCTGGGATATGGTTTAGGTGGGATAGATGGGAACTTCTATTTTATTTAAGTCATTTCCCTCTGGTATATCTCAACTATACACAACTAAGCATAATTAAGTGATACCCATGCCAAATTTAACAGTGGGTTATCTCAGGGGAGTGAAATTGGAAGCAAGTGTGATGAAAGAGGATGATTCATTATCAAATTTTTTCTTTATATTTCATATTATTTGACACCTTAAAATGAGAACAGATTCCATGTATAATTTAAATTAAAGACTCTATAGGGGCCTGGGTGGCTCAGTTGGTTAAGCATCCAACTCTTAATTTTGGCTAAGATCATGATCTCAGTGTCATGGGATTGAGCCCTGCCACAGCTCCACTCCATGGTGGGCTGAGTGTGGAGCCTACTTAAGATTCTCTTTCGCAAAAGGGGAACCCTCCTACACTGCTGGTGGGAATGCAAGCTGGTGTAACCACTCTGGAAAACAGCACAGAGGTTCCTCAAAAAGTTGCAAATAGAGCCACCCTAGGACCCAGCAATCGCACTACTGGGTATTTACCCTAAAGATACAAATGTAGTGGTGATCTGAAGGGGCACCTGCACCCGAATGTTTATAGCAGCAATGTCCACAATAGCCAAACTATGGAAAGAACCTAGGTGTCCATCAACAGACGAATGGATAAAGAAGATGTGGTGTATACACACACACACACACACACACACACTCACAATGGAATACTATGCAGCCATCAAAAGAAATGAAATCTTACCATTTGCAATGACATGGATGGAACTAGAGAGTATTATGCTGAGTGAAATAAGTCAATCAGAGAAAGACAATTATCATTAGATCTCCCTGATACGAGGAATTTGAGAGGCAATGTGGGGGGTTTAGGGGGTAAGGAAAGAAAAAAAATGAAACAAGATGGGATCAGGAGGGAGGCAAACCACAACAGACTCTTAATCTCACAAAACAAACTGAGGGTTGCCGGGGGTAGGGGGATAGGAGAGGGTGGTGGGGTTATGGACATTGGGGAGGGTATGTGCTATGGTGCGTGCTGTGAAGTATGTAAACCTGGCAATTCACAGACTTGTACCCTGAGGCTAATAATACAATATATGTTAATAAAAAATTAAAAATTTAAAAAAAGATTCTCTCTTGCTCCTTCTCCCTCAGCTCCTTCCCCTGGTTCACAGGGTGTGAGTGCACACATGCATTCACATGTGCTCTCCCTCTCAAAAAATCAAAAAATTAAGAAAAGACTATCTACACAAGTTTTAAACAGAAGAAAAAAAGAACACCTTCCAAGTACATATGAGGTATTGGATGTGAAGATTGGGAACCTGCTCTCTCCTTTCCTAGATGAAAACACTGAGGCCTGGAGTTTATACAGTGAGTCAGCAGTGGGACTAGAACTAGAGCCCAGACTTTGGACTCCCAGTCCAGTGCTCTTCCTTTCATAGCATAACAGAAAGTATTTTAAAGTATGAGACCCTGAGAAGCCTGACGTTTGGCAGAAACAAAGTAGCGATGGTCTGGTTTCCACATGGGGTATCCAGGTGGTTAATTTTAAAAAATGGTGATTAGAAACAAGATGAGAATCAGGTTTGAATCTAGATAAATTAATGGTTCTGTTGTAGAGCCTTCTTTTTTTTTTTTTTAAAGATTTTATTTATTTGACAGAGAGAAATTACAAGTACACTGAGAGGCAGGCAGAGAGAGAGAGAGAGAAGGAAGCAGGCTCCCTGCTGAGCAGAGAGCCCCATGCGGGACTCGATCCCAGGACCCTGAGATCATGACCTGAGCCGAAGGCAGCGGCTTAACCCACTGAGCCACCCAGGCGCCCCTGTTGTAGAGCCTTCTTATGTAAGACTTGACATTGTTTTAGTAGCTACAACCTTCCTATGATTTAGACATGTGACAAGCTTCCAAACATCAAAACCTTTTATTTTCTGACTCGTCACAGAGAAAAAGGAACATCTCATCCAAGGCCTGAAATGGGCACTTCCTTCCCTCCATACTAGAGGAATCTTTAAAATTCTCAAGTGTGAAATTACAAGTAAAATTAGATGATCAAACAGTATGACATAAATTGAAAAGAATGTAATCTTAAGCACTTACAGAAGGAAATATAGTCTTCTTTCATTTCCTAAAATGGCAGGCAGCTTAGGATCATAATTTTGCACTGTGATTTCCTACACATTTCTGAAGTTATGTTTTGTTCTCAGTAGATTTTAGCCTCCTAGAAAATGATTTGCATAATGCTTTTTTTGCTCAACTGTGGAAACTTAAGTAAGCAAAAAGATAGACTCTTTCAAGGTTAAAATATAGAAGTTAAGGCAAAAATAATTTGAGTACACTTTGATTCAATGCCTTCATCACATGACTCCCCGATGCCTACTCTGCACGGCTCACTAGCTGGACTTGACCATTCCACCCACTCCTTTATTAACTCGGACGTCTCTCATCTGCCTGCCTCTTGCCCACTTCAAACAGAGTTGAGAAATGTTTTCCAGAAACTCTTTGGTACTTTTTCATACCATCAGCTCAAAACATGTAAAGAAATGATAGACTTCTTTGCTAAACACTGACTTTTCCTAAGTTTCTTTCCCATGCACAAAGATGACAAAAGTTACATATACCTTATTAGAAGTCTTTTCAAATTGTGACTTTGTTGAAACGGAGCCTCCCTCTTCCATTATCATGGAGAAAAAGCTCTCTGTTATTTCTACAATTCTAGAAAATGGGACTGGCTAAACTTCATTGTCACTAATGTAAGATCAATATCATGTGTTCTATGGAATTCAGAAAAACCAGAAAATACACTGTACTTAGAGTTTTTCTTATTTTCTCTAAAATATATGCAACTTAATAAGCTAAGAAGTTGGAGCACAGAGATATAAGTGGTGGCAACACTTCAACATTTCAGAGAACACATGTTGCTAATGGCCTTTCCACTCATCTCCCTTCACTCTCACACATACCTGTGAGACGAGTGCATATTGAACTTGAGTATCAGACACCAGAGCCAATTTATAGCAGGTGATAAGGAAACAGTCTTACCTCTAGAAGCAGTTCATTTTTCAGTGCCAAAGGCAAAGTATTTAGTAGGTATTTTATAGGTCATATCTCCAATACACCACAGGACATCTGTAGTTGCTCATACTAAAAGTCTTTTGCCAGGGATGAGTTCACATCCTGTGTGTGTGTATGTGTGTGTGTGTAAATGTGTGTGCATTCATGCACACATATGTGTTTGTGCACAAAACGATGTCCAATGGAATATTCTTTGGGAATTCTCCAGGTGACAGTGAGGCTGGTTGGCTCTGCATCCTTCTCTAGGAGACACTCAGCAGAGAAACATGTAGGTGCCTTGAGTGCTGAATTCGAGGTCCATCCAGGAGGTCGCTGCCTGACTATGTGATCCTGACTCATTCCCATCACTCTCTGCCTCACGTCTCGTCGATCAACCTGGGATGGCAACACTTCTACACACAGCGCTCCGGATTGTTTGGCAGGAAGAAAAACGGGGAGCAAGCCCTCTGGAGACTGGATAGCGTGATGACCTCGGAGGCACCCTTATCAAGCATACACTTAGCAAGAGGAAGTCAACTCCTTGTCCATTGCTTGACAAGATCACCATAAAACCAATTCAGAGTGACTCCTTAGGCAAGGAGGATGAGTCATAAAAGAAAAGTTCTTGATTAAGTCTCAAATGGGAAAATGAAACAGACCTGCCATTTTGCAGTGTCTCTAGGTGCCAAAGACACGGTGCCCACAGACAGAAGGAAAAGGGCCGGTGGCTCTGGCAGGCCCTTTGTTGCCATCCCAGTGTCCCTGGAGGGGCTGCCCCAGAGCCACAGTGGAATGCCTCACCCCTGTCCCCGAGCCCACTCGGTGAATCACCGAGCTGTAAAGGGCTCCAACAGTTTTTACACCGACAAAATAAAAATTAAGTTTCCTGGGCGTCCACGGTTTATCACAGTGAGTCTGTGTTAATATTTCCTAATCATAGTGACCTCAGCCTGCCAGAATGCTCAGGCCCCTAATCCTCGCTGTAATGTTTTCTCATTAGCTACGCAGCATAGCCACACCAGCGGCAGCCACCAAACACAGCCCCAGGCACCACTGGAATTAATTACGAGAAGAAACACTGCTGTTTTGAATTGTCATCTTGAATTTATCACTTGCCACTTAATGTAACTCATCTGACCTAATACCTCTATCGTGTCACCAGGGGCTTTGGCACGGGTTTCACCAGGGTAATAGCAGGGGGGGTTCTGTATCGCTAATGTGGCCGAGACGCCAAACACACAGCTGCTGGAGGCCTGGTTAAAATCCTACCCCGGAGGCGAAAGCATGCTAACAATGCCCCTAGCAAATTGCAGATTACCCACACGTCATGTTCTATCTGAAGCTGAGAGTGATTCCAAGGTAGGCCCGATACATCTAATTTCTGCTGCTCGGAGAAGATAATCTTTCATTGCTTTGGATGGAACGGCCCTCCCCATTTGTTTCTCTCGTGCTCTGTTTTTGACCGTCATAATGAAACTGGCTATTCATGTATGGAAGGAAAAGCGGCTCTGGGGGGACCTGGGCTGCCAGGACTGGGGCCCTTCCCTATTATAAATTCTGAAGAAATTGCTCATTAAATTACTCACAGAAAGAAAGGCAATTTCACCGCAGGTGAGGTTTCGCTAAGAAAAGGGACAGAAGTGTAACCCACGTTGAAGTCTGGGCCGTACCGTTGCAGGGCAGCCACTGACCCTGTACTTGTGAGAGGTACCCGGCATGAGCTCTTCAAAAAAGGCACATATAATAAGGAGTTAATGATCTGTTTGGTTTCATTAAGCCTGAGAGATTGTTCCAGGATGAAAAATAAGCTTGAGTGCATGCTCTAAACAAAAGTCCGCGTGATTAAATGTTTCATCTGTAAAAACCATATACTTGAAACCAGCGCTTTTCGTTTTCTGCCCATTTTGGATTCACCCAAATGTCATTACCCCTATTTTAAAGTCAGGCTTTCGGTTCTGCTGTGGCTTTTATTTCAAAGCATGGTGTATGCATGTATGCAGTGGCTGTGTGTGTCGGTATGTCGATAAATACTAACCCCTCGAAGCTTAGAGACGTAATGACATAATACTATAATGTAAAACCCAAGCATGAAAATCCTACTGATGAAATAATAAGTAAAATAGACTTACTTTGATAATGACAACTCCTAGCCTATTTCATAGACAAAGACATTTCCTTTGGTTATCACACTCTACACCACGCATAGTAAACTTCGGGAGATGTATAATGCAGTATAAACATTAATAGTTACACAATTGTGTTGTTTTAGAAAGACTATTTATAGGGAAAATACAAAATGCCTCCCCAAAGTATACTTAGACCTAAGCCACCATAATCTTCCTGCTCATACAGCAGGAAATCTAATACAGCAGCTCAATAAACCTGTAGGAAACAAAGGTTTTATGTAGCATTAAGTGTCACAATATTAAAATGCCCACATTACTTTCAATTGCTCTTATAAGCTTCTTTTTAACAATCCAGAAAGTTGAGTGCCATTATGAGAAGAATACTGTCCTGCGTGGGAAAGGATAGGGAAGGAGAAACAAAACCCTCACGCCTCCACGCGTGCTGCTCTCTGATGAATCCCACGAGGGTCTCTCTCCCTTAAGTTCCCGTTCTTACACTGCTTAGGGCTGTTGGGATATATTGTGTCAAAGGTGACATAACATTTAAAAGGGTGTCAGAAAGCCGCGACCGCAGTTGCCACTGCAACCACATGACCTCTTCCGGTGTCGGTTCCCTTTCCTGGGAATGTAACACGGCACACCACGAGCTATGGAGGCTATAATTAGAGAAGGTAAAGCCCTTGCAAAATACTGAGTACTTCCTTCTGTGAATGCGCATTACAAATGCTAATGTAGCAACAACAGAAATCACCACCCCCAGAAGTATATGTTTCTCCCAAACAGGGACAGTTGATTTGGTGAGTTCCGCAGCCCATCTAGCACTCTGTAGCTGCTAATTAATACCTAATGACAATGATGAACCACTGGTGATACTCGGCTAACTAATTGGGGTCTAATAGTATCTCAGGAAGTTTCAACTTAATGGCCATTAAAATAGGATATCTTCTATTGCTATCACACCTGCCAACTCCCCAAACTTTCTACAAATAGAAATTCATTAACTGAAGTTCTTTAATGAAATATTAATGGTACAAAAGTACTTTTTGAAGACTTAAGAAATACTCAAGGTCAATAAACTGGCAGTGCATTTTAAGCAAAAATTGCCCCCTTTATGTTGCTTGGGACAAGCTTCGGCAAAGGAAACTGATGGTTCTGCTTTGGGGTTACTGGATCTGCCACTGGGCTGTCATTTACATTTCTCAATGTGGGGGTGAGCAGAAGGCATTTTCAATGAATATTTAGCCTCTCAGGGTTATGGGAACTATTGGGCTATAGAGACTTCATGATAGTCACAAATAAGGAAGCATAACATGTTAAAACATACTTCTAAAGCACTGGGGTAGTTTGCATGCAAGTGATGGCAAAAAAATCCTTCTCCCTCCGTGCAGATGGTCTAAATGCTGCAGCCCACAGGGAGCCCCGTGGCTGTATCTTATGGGAACCCTGTGAACTAAATGATTTTCCCCTACCTTTCTAGAATATTCCAACTTGTTACCTTTTAGCAGCCCCACCCCTGGACAAACCCTTTCCAGGCTGGCCTCAGTGCGGAAGCTCTGTGAAATCTTTTGCTGATCTTTAGATATTTTTCAACGACTTAACATGAAATATTTTAAAATCTTGACTGTTAGCACTAAAAATGTACCAGTGCATGCTGGGAATCAATGGCATTTAGTGCTGCCGCCTTGTAAAAAACCAAATCCTAAATGGTTCATCCTAATGTTATTGGCAGATGTGGTTTTATACTTCTAAATTCCTTGGAGTTGCTGGAAAGGAAAAGAGAACATATAGATATGCCTATGCAGATGAAATGACATCATAAAATACCTGACTGTAGAGCAAGGGGACTCTCCGTGGCTGGATTATTTGTTATTGAACCAGGGACCCAGAGCAAAGGAGAAAGTGCATAATCTACAACTGAATGTTTTCAATTACTTTTTATCGTGCTCGGTTATTCTCACCACAACTTACATAGATTCTTTTACATTCTAACTGAAAGAAACGCACATGACGGCATTTACTTTGCAGAGACCCTGTGGCCTCTCACCCCTCTGCTGAAATACACCAAATCTATCGCAGCACTGGGACTGTCCCCAGTATGTTATTTTTCTGTCAAATGACTGCCTTTCATCATCATATCCAGTTTCATCACAATTAACTATGTTAGCCACAGAGCCCACGACCTGCATGCTCCAAGGCGATACTTGGCACATTGGTATTTAACACCGAAGGTACACACCATTTTGTTTTCTGGACTGGAAATGCTCTAATGGGAGAGAGGGGCCATTTTGGTTTCTTTTCTCATTTTTATTTATTTATTGTTATTTTTTAAAATGGGCTCCACACCCAGTATGTAGTCCAACCTGGGGCTTAAACTCATGACTCTGAGATCAAGACCTGAGCTGAGATTAAGAGTTGGACTTTTAACCCACTAAGCCACCCAGATGCCCCTTTTGGTTCTTTTTTTTTTTTTTTTTAATTTCAAAACAATATGAAAATGCCCATATTATTATAGTTTAAGGACCAAAGACAAAGAAAATATGCTTCTAATGGAAACTATAACCACAATGCAAATAACCCTAATGTAATCCATTGTTCCAACGGGAACTTGCCAGGGCAGCAAGTAGGCATTGAAGGATGCAAGCTCAGGGTAGGCACAGAGAAAAGCTGCTCCACAGAGCAACGGCTGTTCTGCATGAGGACCCTTGCACATATATTCCTGGCTGTGTTGCTTTGCCTCGTCATGGGTCTCCAAGGGAGAGCATAGACCTACCCCCCAATCCACCTTCCAGCCTGCCCTTTGACTCATTCATATGATCCTATTGGGAGCTAGGAAGAGGGAAATGTCATACAGAATGCTTTTCACCACCTGGAAAACAATCTACCTCAAAGCAAATTCCTAGCGCTCATGACTGCGAGGCCGGGCTCATCGCAGCCATTGTCATGCAAGCACAGTTGTAAGTAATAATGTGGCCTTTAATGACGGAATGATGGACCTGCCAAACACTTGCTCCTGCCATCGACGGCCTGCATTTCCCTGCTGGAGAGCACAGAGATGCCCATCTGGGAGTTATTAACATATCCTCGTCAATTCAGAACCGACTTTAACATAATCCATATTTGTTGGAGAAAGTCCAACATCAGCTTGAGAACAGCAGTCACGTGCTTCAATGACACATTTCAAACAGCACACACAGAGCATGCTTGGGTAGCTAAGCAATTCAGAAATGCAAATAGCGGAAGCACTCTCCTGATGAGATAAAAAGGACAAATCCCTTCTGGCAAAAGACTGGATGTCCTCTTAATGGTGCAGGAAAGCCACCAAAGTAGGAAAGGGACCGATTCCAGAAGCATCGGTTTGGGTTTGGTAGAGTGACCAGAAAGGTATCTCTTGGGGTTTATTCCGAGCAGGTTGGTGCAATCAATCTCAAGTCGAACCTTGGACTTCAGCTGTTGTCAGGCAGAACTGTGTGTCCGGGATGCAGGAATACAGATGCTCTTAAACCAACGCTTGCTTGTTGACATGTGTAGAAGCACAAACCTCTCCCTTTAAAAACAAAACAAAGAGCTACGGGTTCCATTTTAACATCATCTCGGGTTTTGTTCTGGAGGGGTTATTTGCTATAAACACATCCCTGGAAGAAGCTCGATGGGTTATGCCCCTAAATGTTGAGTCCTCAGGAAATTAAATTATATCAAAATGGTTCTGGAAGTTATCTCCAAATGAGGCACTGGTCTTTGTGGGTATAGTACCACCCCCTCCCATACTTTTTCAATGATTTAAACATGCTGGAAATACAGTTCATCAACCAAGTTCCTTTGGCTGATAGATATTATTAGTGGTATCTATGCTTTATAAGGGAAATAAATTAAGGAATAAGAAGGGAAAAAAGGCATTTCCTTGGGGCCACCAGCCATTTCAATTGATGTGGATTTCGGTGAAACTGCAACAAAGCCCTTATTTTTAGGTTATGTAAATCAAAGCCAAATGCAGAGTCTTTCTTCAAATATTTAAATAGACTCGCATGGCTGGGTCACTAGATAGTAGTTTTGTGTCACTATTAAATTTTCTGCATTTGATAATTATGTTGTGGTTATGTGAAAGAATGCTCTTGTTCTTAAGAGATACATGTTGAAGTATTTAGGGATAAAGGGTTACGATATTTGCAACTTTCTCTTAAATAATTCAGCAAGAAAAATAACAGTAATGAATATACACACCCTGAAAGAGGAAACAAATGTGGCAAAATGTACAGCTGGTCGACCTAAGTGAAGGATGTATGTGTATTCCTTTGGCAACTTCTTGGTATGTGTGAAATTTTTCAAAATAAAAAGTTGAGAAGAAAATAAATTAGACTCGCAGACACTACCTTGGAATTCAAAAAAGACAGTCCACTGCCGGGAAACCTTCTCTTGCTTACTATTCTTTGGTTAATGATAACATTTTGTATCAGGTTAGAATGTCCTGGAAGGAGAAGAAGATAGACTAAGAACAACTGAGGGGCAATACTCTCATTTATTTATTCTCCATTTATTTATGGAGAATGAGGTGGAAGAGACACAGGAAATGAAAGGAGCAAGATAGGAGGAAAGAGAATGTTGAGAAAAGGAGAAAGCACACGTTTGGGCAATTCTGAGCCAGAAGACCAGGAGTGGCCAGAGGCAATGACCTGAGGCTGGGAAGAAGATGGCAGTGGTCTTTGGACAAAGATCTCATCTGAGGGGAGAGAAAATGCGAAAAACTCATCCTTTCCCTGGAACAAAAAAGAATTGGGCAGCCCAGCTGCTAATGGCACATATCCTTCCTTCCCTAAGGAGTGGAACTCAACCACAAGGCCCCCCTGGAGGCTAGCCTGAGCCTTGGGCCACAGGGCTGGACACAGTGCTGCAGAGGGTGTGTGCTCCACACCCCACCCTGCTGGGGAAACTCATCAGACCCTAGGACCTAAGAGGTAAGTTCGGGTGGGCAGTTGATCTTTAGCTTTTTGATATGTCTCTACTTTTGTGGTTTGGAGAATATTATGAAACCTTTGATTGTGACTATAAAAACGATAAAACAGCAAATCATTTGCCTTCACTGGAATATGTATAATTTTTCATTCATTCCTGTGAGCTTCAGAAATGACGGTGGTGAAAGAAGTAATTGCGATTATTCAGCCTAGGTTAGGAGCTGAGATATGCCCAGAAAAAGTGTCCCTAATGGTGAGTAGTCTTCAGACCAGGAAGAGGTACAGATATAAAAACCAGAGGAAAGAGAAGGACAGGGACAGATAGGGAGCATGTGGGTAAGGGGTCTGATATATGGGAGTAAGATAGCCCAGTTGTGGTCATCCCAATTTAATTATGGCCACACCCAACTGGGTAGATCACTCTAACAAGCCACCACCCTAAAAAGCAGCTTCAGGGAACTCTTTTGCCTCTGAATTCTGTGAGGGAATCCTCCATTGTTGGCTCCACCTCAGCCCCCAGAAATTCTTATGGGCTGATCCCGACAAAGCCAAGGAAGCCAAAGTCTGTTTTGGTCTTGAAATAAATTGAAGCAAGAAGTTTAAAGAAGCTGCTTGCCTTTGTCTTGTTTGTCATATCCTCCCGCAGTCACTAAATAGTTTTTTCTCAGGGAAAGAAAGAACCTCAGAGTTTTTTTCCTTTAAAAAAAAATATATATATATTTATATAATAATAATTTATATAATATAATAATATTATTATTTATAATTATATTATATATAATTATTAATATTATATGTTATATAATATTAATAATTATATGATAATAAATTTATATAGTTCATATAATATATATTTATACTATATATATTTATATCATATATATATTTTTTAATTGATAGAGAGAGGGACAGAGGGTGCGCATGTGCGCGAGTGGGGGTTGGGGACAAAGGAGGAGGGAGAAGCTGACTTCCCGCTAAGGCTATCTCAGGACCCTTGGATCATGACCTGAGGTGAAAGCAGACACTTACCAACTGAGCCACCCCAGGAACCCCTCAGACAGTTTTAAAAATTCACTGTCAAGGTCAACTAACCAGCGTCAAGCAAAAGACCCCAGAAGTTCATAGATCCATAAGCAGAGAAACACCGTGTCACCTTCCTATAAGGCACCTTAGTCCCAGCTCTCAGCATCATATCTCTGTGTCATCTTCTGGTTTTCTGCTCCCCTTGATATTCATTTTAATCTGATCTTCCTTATAGAAAACATTATGGTTTGGAGAGTCGGATTTGTTCTGGGCCCCTGCACTGTCCCAGAGACGACCCCAGGCAGAGAAGCATGGAATCCAGAGCTAGTCTGCTCAGGGACCAGTCCCATAGTGGTGGCATCTGTGGTTTTCTCCAGTGGAGTTCAGGACATTTTGCTTCTTTGATGCAGTGGTATTCAGTAGGACGGAGACAGTGGAGTTTCCATGTCGGCTCTGAGGAAAATACCAAATGAGTAACAGAAAAGCATAGTCTGAGAATTGACCAGAGCACATTATAAGTTACATCCTAGGGAAATCATGTTTGTTCTTTTAAATACGGCAACTCTTCAGCCAAAAGTAGCAGATGAAGTGCTGTTCTTTCACACGGATGGGAAATATTGCTTGGTTCACACTGTGAGGTAAATATACGTAGACTATTGCTGAGTAAGGCTAAATTGCTGCCTCATTAGGATTATTTGGTATTTTATTTGAAACCTGAATTTCTCACAAAAGCATGATGGAGGGGGAAATACAGTTGCCTAAAGTAAGGAGAGACATCCCGGCCATGACTTCACCACGTGCCAGCATTTCTGGGCTCAAACATCCTTCCAGCTCTTCTCCCACACTTTGCCTTGGTTTGGCTGCATTTCCCTTGATGGTCCTATGGAAGACTTATTCCTACGGACATCTCTTAGAGCCTGAGCCGTGGGTGTTCATAGTTTCAGACTGGCAGTATTGAAATAAAACCTACATCTAAGAAAGCAACGCACCAGCAGACATCTTAGTTCCCATCTATTTAATCATCAAACCTGGAGTCATAAGAGAATTAGACACAGGAAAGTGGAGATGTTGGATGCTTAGGAAAGATCTAGAATATGGAATTCTGTCAGACCAAAGCAATCTGGATGATGCAGAAAGTTATGCAAGGGGGTGAAAATGAGCACCAAAGATTTACTCCTGGGATGTGTCTGTTGCTCATTTCCAGCCCTCCGGAGCAAGACCCTGGTGTTTCTCCCCACAGGATACAGAGACATTACACTGAACCATATCTGAGAATTCAAAGTGTAATTTGTCAGCCGTGTTTTGGAACAAACCAGAAAGTCTCGACAGTCTTGATGTGGTAGTGTCTGGAATAGTCAGATATAGACCATGTAAGGGGCAATTTGCTATAATGTTTAAGGTGATGCTGGTTTAGTGGCTTGCATGTCCTCCCACTCTAACAACAGGGTGTCATAAGGTCAAAGAATCGATTTCTAAGTCATCACTCTGCTCTTGCTTCTTCAGGGACATGGGCCAACTATCCACTTCTTGCAATGAGCAATTCCCTCACTGTATTGAGGAGCTGGGACCAACTCCCCTAGGTATGGTGTCTTCTCTTGGGACTAAAGCCACACCAAATGGCAGGGAGATACCACTTCTCTCTTACAGCTCTCTTTTCCCCTTCCTCTCATGAAGAATGGACGGCAGCTCCTTCTCCCTGCTTCTACCTATAGTGACAACTAGTCCTCAGTAGTAGGCAAAATAGACTAGGTCAGTGGCCCGAAACTTTAGCCACACCAGAAGCCCCTGGAAGACTTGTTAGCCCCCAGGTTGTCGGGCCTCCCAGGGTTTCTAATTCAGTGGGTCTAGGGTGGGGCTGAGAATGAATTTCTAATGAGTTCCCCAGCAGTGCTGGTGGTGATGGTCTGGGG
Organism: Mustela erminea; assembly: GCF_009829155.1. NCBI lineage: Eukaryota > Metazoa > Chordata > Mammalia > Carnivora > Mustelidae > Mustela > Mustela erminea. Next base: position 70,670,204 of record NC_045621.1, read on the forward strand.
ACTGTGCTTTGAAACTGCTGGGGTAGGTTACGCTGCATAACAAATGGCCCCCGAATTGTGCGTCTCATATCTGTCCCAGGCCAGCTGCAGCTCTGCTCTCTGTCTCCTTCCCTCCAGGATGCAGTGTGATGGAACAGCCTCCAGCTAGAATGTTGCCAGTCCCATGGCAGTGGGTGAAGGACTTGGTAAACTACTGGTTAGCTCTTAAGGCTTTTGTTTGCAGTTCAGTGGCTGAATTAAGGTACATGGCCAAATTTGATGTCAGTGGCAAGTGAGGGGCAACTTTTGTGAATAATTATGCATCCCCCAATACCCAGTTTTCTCCTTTTTCCATGGTCAATGAACTCACATTTGACTGCACAAATGGCTGAATAAAAAGTGAAGTTCTCTGATTGTCCTGCAGCTAGGTATTGGCCTATACCAATTAGAGCCTCTGGGAGCCTCCAATTAGAGGCTCTGGAGTAAGCAGACTGTGGTAGAGTTGTTCTAGAGACCTTCCAAAAAAGATAGCAGATATGTGTCCTTTCTGTGTGTGTGTGTGTGTGTGTGTGTGTGTGTGTTTCATTTCTTTCTCCATCCTCTTGCCTACAATGCATGTGCTAGCCTTTTGTAGCATGAGATCAATAGAAAAAAATTAAAAGTATATGGAGCACCACACCAGTCCCAGGCCACCTGCCCATACTTCTAGATGAGAGAGGAATGAAATTCTATTGTTTAAACCACTGTTATCTTGAATTTTCTGTCACTCACATAGGAATAAAATTGCAACTAATGCATCCTTGGAAAGGCTTTCTTTTGAAGTCTGCTCATTTCCATCCATAGCTCCTTGCGTTCCACTCAGCCATCAACTCTTTCCTGAGCTTCTGAGTTTATTTCTTTCTCCCATACCCATTTTTCTCATTCTTAACCACAGCCATGAGGTCTACAGAAGGAGATCGACTATAGCATTGTTCCATCTAGGAATATAGACTAAGACTATAGGTGCATAAAGTCTGACGGGGGGAAGTGATAATGGAAAAGAAAACTTGTCTGGCTAGATCTTTCCTAAGGAACTTCCAAAACCAGCTTTATCACAGAACAACGCGGAGGACAATGTTCCTTCTTTACCGCTAACCCCCCCCCCCCCCCCCCCCCCCCGCAATTTAGAACATTTCTAGGTTTCTGTGATTTGGATGCCCACGCCTTACCTCATCTGACCACTAGGAGAAGTGATGAGGCATAAATCTTTAAAGATCAACATGAGCCACCACGTGGTCCTGTTTCTCTCCTCCACCTTCATTTTTAACTCTCTATCCCCATCTCTGTGCTCTGGCAGCCTGTTCCCTCTTGATCTGTTTTTGTCATCTCTACAGTCAACATCAATTGTCCACATCTCCCCATGGACAGAGGGGGCAGCTCGATAAGAGGAAAAGGAGAGGTGTTAACAAAAGTCAAAAGGCTGAAAAGGGGAAGAGAGGCATCCTGTGGGACATGACAGCCTCAGAGATGAAAACCATGTTCAAGACCTCACTGAGACACAATAAAGAGTTTATGAAAGTCATCTAGAATATTCAATCAATGGACAGAAAGATTACCAATTTAGTTATACAAACATGTGTTATAAAATATAAATATATATGGTATTAAGAGGATTTCTCTTCTGATAGAGAACCGTATGTTAGAAGCATTTCACATGAAGATTGCCCTAGACATCCTAAGTAATTTAATAAAACAGAACATCCCAAGATGACAATGGCTATGTTTCCAAAAATCAAACAAACGAAACCCAGTTTTCAGGGTCAAATAGGTTTGAGAGCACCATGTACAACTTTCTCTTGGAAATCCATGATGTATGTTGGCACATTAAAGTCTCTAAGAACTTCTGGAGTAAAGAAGCCCATTTATTTCTTCATATCCCAAAGTACTGAGCCACGAATTTTTTTTTAAAGTATAATTATCTATTAATATCTTGTGAAACATGTCCTTGGAACACAGTCTAAGAAATTGTTTCAAAAGAATAAGAACTTCACGGGCAGCATACTGCATTATTTTTCGTAAAAGGCGCTACTGCAACCTGCACTCTTGTGAATATTCATAGCCTATTGACATTTCAGTGGGACCACATGAGAATTAAACAGAACAAAGCAGGGCTCAAAAATCACATGCTGGTGGCACAAAACTCCCCAAATTTGGCTTATGCTATGTTCTCCAGATCCAAAACATTATTGTGAGAAAATGCGTTTAAAAAGGTAAAATGAATTGACTGAAAAAGAGAGTGAACCATGGTTCATAGTTAATAATAAACAAGGGAACTCCCATCTGACAGTGTCTACACGTGGAAGAGACCAGGACAAGGAGGAATGATCTGGATCAAATCGTGCAAAAGCAAAAACACAGCGAATTTGGAAGGATACAATTCACCTTAAGTAGGACATTAGCCTAAGGCTTTAGTGGCTCAGCAGCCTTCTCTGCCCAGAGGCAGCAGGAACTAGAAAGAGCCTGGGCTTTAGAGGCCACTTATCCTCATAAAGCCCCACATTTATTGCTATTACAACATTTCCCACAGTGCATTGTAATCGTTATTTTTTGGTGGTTTACCTTGTTGTATAGTGTGATCCCTAAGGGCAAGTATTATCTCTTACTGATCCCCCTATCTCCATTCTAGCCATTCCATAGTAAGCACACAGTAGGCATCCAGAAATGTTTGTTGAATGGGTATCTTTGCGAATTCTGGGTGTATTATTCTAGGATCAGACTCCAGACCGAACTTCGGCGAATGACCAGGACGGGAAGGGTTTACAGTTGCACAGACTGTGCCCATGTGAATGTGGCAAAGGGAAGAAAGACACAGCAGCCAAATGTTCACTAGTTGAGTAATAATGGTTGCTTCTGGGAAAGGGAGCTGGATTCCTGGTGGTCAGGAGTGGGTGAGAGACTTATTTTTCACGGACAGCCTTTTGTTCATTTGGATTTTATCCCATGCAATTGAATTTCCTATTCAAAAGTTAATAAATCATATTTTAAGTGATCTGAGTGACCCCTCGAGCATGAGTTCTTGACCAGTAGTGATGAAAAATTCTACTTTTTAAATGTCCCCTCTGCTCACTAACCCCCATCTAAGTATTTGAATAACAATATCTGTTGGTTGAATGGCTGACTCCTGGACTAGGTAAGAAGCAAATGTAATCCAGCCCCCACCCACAGGAGACCTCAAATCTGCTTCTCCAGCCTTGGGTCCCACCTAACACCATCCTGCACTGATTATAGAAACTCTTGCTATTCTCTGAGCACTCCCACCTTGATCTTCCTGCGTTTGCACAAAATCTGCCTGCAGAAACACTCTGCACCCTTAGAGGTCCAGCTCAAATGCCTGGTCTTTTCATGAAGCCTCTCCTGAAAGCTTCACCAACAACAGGTTGTTCTACCTTACCATACATTCATTGTGCCTTACTTATTGTGCTTCATGAATACGTAGCTTAACCACAGAGCTGGCTCTAACGATCACCGCAGAGCAGCTGTCCTGTGCCTAAGCTTTGGAGCCACAGACTGGCGGCTGTGCGTGTGCACAGGCTGTGAAGTCCAACCACACAAGTTCAAATCGTGTTTCTGCAGTGGGACCTTCAGTGAGTTTTCCTACTGGTGTAGTGGTGTACTGGTTCATAGCCTTTACAAAACAGTTGTTGTGAGATTTAAAGGATCTTGTCTAACTTTTTTTTTTTTTCTTTATGTGAGACCAGTTTTTCTGGAAAATGAAACAGATGGATCAGGGTAGTCAATTTCACACTTGGGCATGCCCAGGAACTGCACGCTGAACTTCCAGATTCCAGGCTCTCCTGAAGCAGGTCTGTTTCAGTGGGTCTGGGTGGGGCTGGGGAAGATGCATTTAACAAGTGTCCTACTCAACTTTGTATGACGGCTGTCTGGGACCTGAATTTTAGAAACGTTGCATCCACGCAATTGTTTCTAACTTCTGCTTTACATGTCAGAACCACCTGGAGAAGGTTTAAGAGAAACCGCATATAAAGTCAGAGCCCCAACTCCAAGATCCTAACTCAAATTTTCTTGGGTGGACCTGGAATATCAGCATTTTTAAAGACCTCCCCAGGTAAGTCTAACTGTGTAGCTAGGGCAGAGAACACCTGTTCTGTCTGGTTTGTTTAAAGTCACTAAAATACAGTTAAAATAGATTCCCCTTAATATAGGGGTGCCTGGGTGGCTCAGTCTGTTAGGCATCTATCTTTGGCTCAGGTCATGATCAGCAGGGACCCTGCTTCTCCCTCTTTCTCTGCCTGCCACTCCTCCTGCTTGTGTTCTGTCTCTCTCTAATAAATAAATAAAATATTTTTTTAAAAAAATTTTAAAAATAGTATATAAAAATTAGGAATCTGAAAACTAGATTTCTATCTAAATGAATAAAATATCAGAAAAGATAAGTGTAATTCAAGTACACAGTGATCAAATGATCATTCCTGTTGCATTAATTTGTCTTAAAACTTATGAGACAAATGTCAATTGGTCAGTTTCACCAGACATCAGCATGCGTCCATCAGGAAAGGCAAAGCAATTGATTGGCAGTGACATTTGCAAGGTACCTATTGTTTGATGCACGCAGTTCTTAATGTGGAACATTTCTAAAGCCTATGGTGTGTTAACCGCGATGAGAGTTCTAGGCACGTAGCCTCATGTTTAATGATGAAAGAAGTATTTATGTCTTTAATTGAAAGGAGCAAACAAATCGATCCCACGAAGACACCAATCTTTGTCTAAATTCAGCAACCAAATTTCTAAAGAATGTTGTGTTTAATTCTGTAGTCTTCCAAGAATTCCAGTCAAAACAGACTGAAATAGAACATGAAATGAGTCATGAGGAAAAATGGGTGAAACTATTAAGGACAAACAGATTTTGTTTATTTAAAGGCCATCTGAAATTTTCTGCTCTTTCAAAAAAACATGACTCAAGGTAGACAGCAAGTAATTTGTATGAAGTGGACAATGTTATTCATGAAAGTAAGCCCTTCTGGGTGCCTAACTATAAATGTCTAATGTCTAAGGAATAAGTCATTTATAAAGAGTTGTCAGAAAAAAAAACTGAGAATGAAATTTTTCCCATTGTGGGTTTCTGGTTATGGGGTTCCCTAGAAATTTGAGTATTAAATAACATATGAAACTATCATCAATGAGATGGCAATTATGCTCAAATCTAAAAAATTAAACACAGACTGTTTTTTTCGCTAGATGCATGCCAGGAACTAGACCCTTGATGGAGTATAGTAACAATTCACTCATTTGGAATCGTGAATGAAATCATTTTAAACTTTAAAACCAGCCATTTTTTCTCAGAAAACCATTTTGGGGTTCATTATAGGTGTGCCCTGCAGTCAAACCTTGGGTGTTACACTGGTCATTTTTGTTAAAGGCCCACATGGTCCCCTTCAGGACATCTGTTGTCCTGTGTTTGGAATATTCTTGGGACTTTGAAGACAGCAGAGCACCATGGAAATGCCACATGTGGGCAAGTAGGACTTTACCAAGCTCTTTGACACCCAGCACCTGAGCTTTTCAAAAGCCAAGACACCAATCCCCTTTTAACCTTAATCTCAATGCCATGCATCTTCAAATAGTCAGTAATAAAAAATTAAAAGAGGGTCCTTCTCTCTTCATACAAATCCCCTTGCTCCCATGCCACGATAAAGAGAAGTGACTGTTGTGACTTCTGATGTTTGAGTCAGTAGAATTGATGACCCCTGGATGCCTCAAAGCAAGGACCCCGGTGTGGGAACATGGGGCCTGGAACACCACCACAGATTCCAACAGAGGCCTTCGAGCCTCAAAGGGCAAAGTGTAAACAAAAGACTCTCATTAAACCTGAATTTAGCATTAGTAAGATTGCCCAAAGATTACATTTAGAGATAACTGAAGTGTTACTATATTCCTTGGTGCAGCCCAGCCATGACCCTAATTAATGTGTCTAGGGTAGGACATGTATTTCTTCAAGCAATGGGGGGGTTTGTTTGGACAATTAGACCGAGCTGACAAGGAAATTTTCCATCAAACCAAGTCATAAAAAGTACATTATTCAGCATTATTATGAGTTAAGCAGTATTTATTACCTGAACTTTACAATACTCTATTATCAATCATTACCTGCCATTAAGGTATGTTAACATGAGATCAAAGAGAGAAGCCAAGCTAAACAAACAGTGCGTGTCTACAAGCCGCTTTAGTGCTGTTTGTTTAAAAGAGGCAAATGCCATTGAACTTAAAGATGAACAATTTGCATTTAACCGGAAGATGCAAATCAGTGGTCCTGTGACCAGGTGGTAGATATAAATAAAGTCCATGCTTGCTATTCCATTGATGAGACAAAGCTAGTTTCCAGGGCATTTCTAAAAGGGGAAAAAAAATTTTCCCCTTCAAACTAAAATGTGAGATATGAAAGTCCTATTTTGATGGGTGCTAGTAAAGATTCATTGTTGTATCAATTCTCAGCAACAATGCTGCTTCGGAAGTCACTAAAAGTGATATCAGCTGGAGGGATCTAAAGAGGAGGCTGAATGTTTTTAGCAAAGTTGTAAAACCGTGGAAACCACCTCCTGAACAAACACTCTGAAAGCTCAAAAGTCTAAGATGAACTTACAATGCCTTGACTTAAAAATATATTCTTGTCACCACTTTTTCCCTCTTACTCTGGGGCCAAGAGCACAAACAATGTTTCTGAAAGCTACCCCTTTGGAAAATACATTCCTCCTTCTTCAATCCACCCTTTCTGAAACAAAGCTTGTTCAACAATCCCCACTGGCTTCCTCCCCCACATCTTAGAGCTTGATGTTCAAGGGATAGCTGGTGTTCAAAGTTTGGGTCAAGGTTATGTACCAATAGCTTGAAAATGCTCTTTGATACTTCTCCAAATGCAAGTATAGGAAAGAATCTGCTGGAGCATCAGACAGCTTTTCAAATCTCCATCAGTTTTTCCTAACTAATCTAAGATGGACCATCCACACCCATGGCAAAGGAAGAGATGCAATACTCTTCTTTACATTTAACAGAAGATGATCCTGTGTAATTGCTCCTTATCGCTGGACATTAGCTGGACAATTGTTTTCCAAATTATGTTACTTACAGGGATGCTTACAAGTGACTAATTAAGCCAGGGCACCTGGGTGGCTCAGTGGGTTAAAGCCTCTGCCTTCAGCTCAGGTCATGTTCCCAGGGTCCTGGGTTCAAGCCCCGCATCGGGCTCTCTGCTCAACAGGGAGCCTGCTTCCCTTCCTCTCTCTCTGCCTGCCTCTGCCTACTTGTGATCTCTGTCTGTCAAGTAAATAAATAAAATCTTAAAAAAAAAAAACACATGACTTACTAAGTCACTTAGTACCAACCACTAGCCAATCAGCAGAGAACATGGAGCATCTCACAGCAGTGGGGGATCATGATAAGACGAAAAACTTGGCTTCTACCTTATAACACACTAGGCTAGATACATAGGAGGACGGCTGACACCATTGGCCAGGCTGTGGGAAGAGCAACGGGAGTGGAGGGAGGAGTGGGTGCCATAGGCTGGGACGTTGAGCCATGGAGGATCTCTCCATTCGGTGCCCAGGGGCACAGAACTGAGTTAGCCCCAGGGCAGGTCAGATGCAAACTGGAGTAGACTTCAGACAGGTGAACAGAAACAAGGTGCAGCCATTCTCAATGGCCAAAGGACTGAACTAAACTCCTTTATCTATATATAGGTGACACTTCCTTTTCTATCTGACAGCTGAGCTACAGGAGTACCTATGGTGTAAGTAGACCCATCTGACAGGTGTTGAGAGGATCTGTGTGGGCTCTGAGGAGGGATTTGTAAGTTTGCAATGTATGTTTGGAAGCAAACTGAAGGCCAGACTTAGCAGAAGGAAGTTGATCAGGTTAAGTAGTGCTTATCCTCTGCTAGTCTCTAAAGATGGGGCATGGCATGAAGAAATGGCATTGGGGAAGATTCATTTGGTTGGAGAGTGGAGGGGGTGGCTGGATTGTGATAAGTTGGAAGCCAGAGGCTAGACCATGTCAGCATTGCAGCAGGGCCATGGGGGACGGACCTCCGAATGCTGTGAAGGCCAATGTGCCGGAAAACTAGAAGTGACTGAGCAATAAGGGAGAGGGTTCCAAAGTTTGGAGCCATTGCAGTGTGTGACAAACATGGATAATGGGGTGACGGAGTTGTGATAACTGATTGTCCCCCAATTTTCATCTTTCTTTCTTCTACTAACAGAACTCTGAAAGTAGAGGCAGTGTCACAGATCACGAATTTTAGAGCCAGTTGTGTTTGAACGTCATCCTCATGACTTATTTGATAACGATGGGTAAGCTATTTCACCTCAATTTGATCTTGACTGGTAATTGATAGCTATAACCCTAATCATGTGTATGAAACTTAGAGCTTTGCTTCAAGAGGAGAGGTCTCGTTGGTTCTATTCCCACAGCCAGGGTATCCTGCTGACTCTTCCTGCTGCCTCTGTTCACTTGCCTGTGAAATGGGAATAATGCCAGTACTACCTCCTGGGGGAGCAAGCCATGCATGCAAAGCTCTTAGATAGAGCAGTGCTTGGCTCCTGGAAGCCTTCCCTGTGTGACCATCAGCTGTTATTAGCCGAGCCTGCAGCCCTCACATTTTCAGCCATGTGTGGCCATATGGCTGTGTCACAGCCATTGAGATGTGAGTGGAAGTGACATGTACAACTTTTAGGGAGCCCTTGCAGGGTTGGTAGGATTGTGGACATGATGAGACCACGGGATGGAAGCTGTGTGTTAAGAAGCCAAGGTTGCAGCCCAGGGCTTCTTATGCCCAGATTATTGCCTGAGAAAAATAAACCTGTATCTCATTAAAGTCACTATTATTTGGGGGTCATTGTTATAGCAGCTGATCTGTATTCAAATGAATCCTCATGGCTACCATGGACCTGGAGGAAGCTTCTTGGGGGCCTCTGAGTTACTGCATAGGCTGTCTCCCAGACTCAGCTGCTAGAAGAAAAGGAAGAGTTTCTACCCACCACTGCTTAGAATGATCCAGGCTCCTGTCAGCCTGTCCACAACAATGAGACTTTTTGTTCTCTTTTTCTGCAGAGAGGGCTGGGATAGTCCTGCTCCTTGGCCCCCAGGCTGTGAGGCAGCAAACCTGACTTGTGGGTGTTGGCTCTGCCTTCTCCATGTGTCCTCCATGTTCATTTTAACTTGATGTTTGCCCACACAAAAATGTTGGCATTTGAGGCTATCCTGGTGACTCACCAAAGTTGTCCCCTATTCTCAGGAATGGCCGGGACTGATTTGCTAAGGAAATGATGCCACCACAAAAAGATGATGGGAAAGGTGGCATCGAATGTGAGGTAGTAGGGCAGGGATATACCAGGGAATGGCCAGCTACTCGTTGGAGATGGGGACTTGACTTTAGCAGAGAAATGGAGCCATGTGATAACAAATAAAATTTGATCTTGACTGGCAATTGATAGCTATAACCCTAATCCTGTGTATGAAATTTAGAGCTTTGCTTCAAGAGGAGAGATCTCATTGGTTCTATTTCCACAGCCAGGATGCCCTGCTGGCTCTTCCCAAGCCACAGATAGGTTCCTGAAGCTAAAGTAAATCCCCCATCCAGCCCTTCCTCACTGAAGCTGCCTTTGGAAACTCTCTAGTGAATGATTTGATCTGGTCTCTCCTGGCTCCAGAATCTTCACTGGCTATGTAGAGTGGACACAACTTGGGTTGAAGCTGAGAACTTCAAGGTCTTCTATGGTCCAATGCCAAAAGTTCTTACTAACCTTGGCTCACATTTCTTCCTTTATAATATCTATATTTTTTTAATTTTTAGTTTTTTAATTTCTTTTCGGTGTATCAGAATTCATTGTTTCTGTTCCACGCAATACGTGCCCTCCATAAAACCCACCACCAGGCTCCCCCAACCTCCCACCCCCCGCCCCTCCAAAACCCTCAGATTGTTTTTCAGAGCCCATAGTCTCTCATGATTCGTCTCCCCTTCCAATTTCCCCCAACTCCCTTCTCCTCTCCATCTCCCCATGTCCTCTGTGTTATTTCTTATGCTCCACAAATAAGTGAAACCATATGATAATTGACTATCTCTGTTTGACTTATTTCACTCAGCATAATCTCTTCCAGTCCCATCCATGTTGATATAAAAGTTAGGTATTCATCTTTTCTGATGGAGACATAATACTCCATAGTGTATATGGACCACATCTTCCTTATCCATTTGTCTGTTGAAGGGCATCTTGGTTCTTTTCACAGTTTGGAGACCATGGCCATTGTTGCTATGAACATATCTATATTTTATTCAAGATACTAACTTTTCCCTTTTCCCTGTCTCTTTGCCATTCTTTATACCATTCCCTTCTTCTGGAATGACTTTCCCCTTCCTGATTCTTCACCATGAAATCCTATCTATTCTTCAGGAAACAGATACGATATTTCTCTTCATGAAAGAGCCCTGGTTTCATTCAATGATGTCTCATTTCATCATTAAAACTTATTCTGTCTCGATTTCACATGCTGCCTCAAAGTAGGTGATATTTGTTAACGTCCCATACTTTCTACTATTTTGTTGTCATCAAGAGTCCTTTTCTGACTTCCTCATACTGCCTGGACCGGTGCCTCAAACTCTGATTGAAACAGGAGGGCTTCTAATGAGCATATGAAACTACAGAAACAACTGGAATCTTACTTTTAAATTGTATATAATACCCCACAAGAAAGAAGTTCTTTACTCTTTCAGGGAATTGTGAAACTGAATAAGTTGTGAAACTGATATAAGCCTCAAGCAGTCTAAATGAAAGAAGGAAGTGTTTGAGATGAAGGAGAAAGAAGCAAGGCTAATACTTGGAAAGAAGGAGTGGAAGAGGGAGAGGGCAAGCCAATGACATCGGCAGGTCAGAGCAGTCACAAAGACAGCTCCAGCCTCGGGCTTCCCCAGATCTGGGACCTGAAAAGTCGCCCTTGGCGTTCTTCCTTGTTTGAGACCGCTTCTCTTCCTTGTGAACTGAAGAGTCTTCACCACTTACATATGCTGAGAGACTACTTGTGTTTTGGAGCATAGAAGATAAAGTTACCTTAAATACATTCCTGCTGTGTTTCTGAAGATCTGTGAGGCACAACACATGCTCTTCTAAAGCCCATCACTAATCTTGCTTCACTTAAGATGAGGACATTTGGTAAACATATCAGGTTGCTTGAAAACTGTTTATTTCTCCTGCATTAATTATAGAAAAGGAATTAAAATGTCATAAAAATAATCCACAGACCAATTACAGCCTTCTACCACCTACAATTGTACCCTTTTTTAACCCAACAGGTTGTGGGGATTTCTGAGCCTTTTGACTAATTCGAATGTTGTATTTCTCGTGGTCCAGTAAAGTACTCTAGTCTGGGTCTTCATGCCTCAGATACCAGGGGATGGCTTCTAATAGATGGGCCATCTGCCTTTTACTAAAAGAAAGGACTCATCCCCCGAACTCCTGCATATCATCATAGATAAACCAACTTCTGCTTTTACTGTCAAGGATTTCATTGATGCTCTGCTTACAATTTCATCAGTCTGGAGCACAGATTCTAAAGGACAGGTCATGTACTCTCCGCATGTATTAAAAAGAAGTTGAGAAAGACTTCCCACCACCTGGCACCGTGATAGTAAAGACTAAGAGTTGTATCATTTTCAGAAAGTCAAGGGGAAAACACTTCCGGCTAAACAAAAAATAGAAACAGCCATACATGCAACCACACATCAGTTCTAAACAGATACAGGTGCTCTTTTGTACAACATTATTTCAGAAGTCCTTTTTGTTGCCCAGAATTGAAACCGAGACATATTCACCAACTTTGTGCCAATATATAGCTGATGGTTCTGGAAGTTTTGTTGTGAGGTGCTCCTTCACAGGAGGCTCTAGCTTGTCAGTAGAAGGGAAAGCAAAATTCACTTGGGCAGAAATTGATTCTCACCTCTAGGAATCATAGTTAAAAGGATTCACACCATTAGAAGAGCCTGCAGTCTGAAAACTGTCCTGGTATTTCCTGGAGCATTTTCTTAAGAAGAAGGAAGAGACATCAGGGTCTCTCCAACTGGTTTCATTCATTATACCAAAACACTTGAAAGTCTTGAAAAAAAAAATAGTCTAAATTTATAATTAAACCAGTAACCTAGTATCTCGGAGGCAACCCCGGTTGGGCAGGTCCTGAAACTTAATGGTAAATTGAGATCCTGAGGTGGCTTCTGACCAAGTCATAGGACAATCATGGTCAAAGCCTATAATTCTTCTCCTTGTATTTCAGAGATTGTTGGGATATATTTTTTTTTTTGAAAATTAAACCTCGTTAAATTTTATCAACAGTTGATTATTGATGATACTCTTCAAGTCTTTTCCTGCTATTTCATACACAGAATGCTTTCTGAGATCCCCAAGATGCTATTATTCAGTTTTGAAGTATTCCAGATCCAGAAATCAGTCAAGGAAAGACTTGATGACAGATTTTAGGAGATCTTGAATCACTTCAATGCATCAAATATCAAAGGAAAATAGAGAATGTGAGATTCCACATTCCAACCTCATTCAACCAACTCCCTTGTTAGGTAACTAGCTAACAAGTTACTTAACCTCTCTGAGCTCTCATTTCCCCATCTATACCAAAGGAATTAAATACTTTACTCATAGAACCATAACAAGTATTTAATAAGAAATAAAACACACAATACATGTGAACACAAAGCAGCCCAGCGCCTAGCAGCCGGTGACGTTTTAGTAAATACGGTTGCCATGTGTCTGGTTTTAAACCAGACAGTCCGGTATTTGACTTTTCTTTCTGAGAAACAGATTGAGAAAAGACCAGACCTATAAATGTAGATGTGAGTAAGTGCTGTTATTACTACCATGACCTGTCTTGTGCATAAGTATTGGAGCCTCCAGTCTCCAGAAGAGTTTGCCACAAGGAACGAGAGAGAGTGTGCCTCACTGAGCTGTGTTTCAGGCCCTACAACTCTGAAGAGCTCAGCACGCACTTTGCCAAGTACCACCAGCCACTGAAGCTGTGGGCCTGTTGTGCAGTGCGGGCACTGTGATGTTTCTCAATGTTCCCTTTAGCAGGTATGACTCCCAACAGTGTGGGCCTCTGTCCAGCTTCTGTTTTCCTCTCATCTCCTTTTCTTCTTCTTTAGCAGGGGATATTGGGAAGTTTTATGGTAAAGAACTGACTGCTTAAAAATTGAGAATATTAAATGTAGTTCCCAAATTGCTCAATATCAAAGCCAATATTTTTTCTCTTAAGAAATTCATGTTACCAAAATTACCCAAAACAATTCTTATTAATTTATCAGCGTCATAGATAGATGAGCACAGCATTCCCTTGTTTTACCTAAAGACCGCTGCTCAGGAAAACCCAGATGGCCTCTTGCTGCCTGGAGGTGGTTAAGGCCTGATCATTACCTCAGCACTTACTTGAGAAGAAGTCCCAGCAACTCTGTTCGGCCGGGTGAGAACTCATCCAGTCAGTATTATGCTTCACTTCTACCAGAGAGATGAGCATTGTTGAGCTTCAGTATTGCCAGTTGGAAACTGTCCCACGCTGTTGGCTCAGCCTAAAGTTGCTGTCTAGAATGTCAAATGTATATTGCTTCCTACCCTAATTTTAGCACAGGCTTCCGTTTCTTTCCAACGGCATTTCACCTCAGATAGTGTTGCGCCCTTGATTAGCCTCAAAATACTGGAGACACCAATCCCCTCCCACCCAAGAAGAATGTGACCTATAGAACAATACTAACCCTGACTGAAAAGCTCTTGTTTAAAAAAATTTCATTTATTTATTTCATAGAGAGAAAGCAGGAACCAGTACAAAGCATGAGCAGGGGAGGGGCAGAGGGAGAGGGAGAGGAAGACGCCCCACTGAGCAGAGACCCTGATGTGGGGACTCCATCCCAGGACCCTGGGATCATGACCTGAGCAAAGGCAGACGTTTAATGACTGAGCCACCCAGGTGCCCCCCACTTCTCAGAAATGGAGTTGAGACTTCCAAATGACATGGCGTTAAGCTCTTATAGTTTGTACAGAACCCGATGGTGAGAGAAAATCTCCTCTTAGGAAAAGCCTTTCTCTGAGTTGTTGCCTCTACATGTAGCACAGAGACCCACGACCATCTGTCTATGCTCAAGCTTAGAAGAGTGAAGTTGAATGCAGTGCCCGGATTCTCCAGTATCCCTGCACATGGGCAGTGTTTGATATCCCAGGATTTGACTGACTTACTTTAGAACAATTTGGTTGAACAGTAAATGGTTGCCTTGTGCATTCACATCTTTACCTGGGACAAAGGAAGTTTTTCATATGCCAATCTGAGGCGTTTGAAACTTAGACAAAACATCCACATTCAGTTATCTTTCAAAAAAGAAATTTTATGAAGAATTTGTTGTTCTGGAACATGGCATCACGTCATCCTTTGTTCCTCCAAAGAATTGTAGTTTCTTAGTCAGTTGGAACTACTGTAACAAATACCACAGGCTGGGTGACTGAAACCATAAACATTTATTTCTCACAGTTGTGGAGCTTGGGAGATCCAATGTCAAGATGCCAGCAGATTCAGTCCCTGGCCAGGGTCCTGGCTTCCTAGTCTGCAGACAGCAGTCTTCTTGCTGTGTCCTCACATGACAGAGACAGCAAGCTCTGGTCTCTCTTCCTCTTCTTATAACAACAATAACCCCATCATGGGGTCCCACCCTTGTGACTCCTCTAAACTTAATCACTTCAGGAAGACCCCACCCCCAACTACCATCACCTGGGGAGGGGGGAGGGCTTCAACACAAGAATTGGAGGAAGCAGAAACATTCAGTCTATAACAGGTGGGGTGTAGAGGAAACAAGCCTGGAATCTCTATTTGGTGGTCCATTCTATACTCTTATTTGTTCTAATATAATTTGATTCACATTTTGTAATGAAAGTAACATATGCTCATTATAGAAATGTTGAAATGCAGAAAAATAGAAAAAAATGAAAAAGCACCACTGAGTTAATCAAAATTAAGCAGTTTTATTTTATTTTATTTTATTTTATTTTATTTTATTTTACTTCAGGACTTCTCAGATCCTTTATTATGCAAATATCTGTTTAATCAAGAATGCTTTTTCTACAACATCACCTAATCAGGTACCTGTTCATAGTCCCCAGAAACACAGCTTGGAAGGTGCTGTCTTAGGGAGTGATTATAGTTCAGGATATAGTTTTACATTGTATTAACAATTATGATGAAATTCTCTACTGGGAATTCTTTTGTTGGTGAGGTACAGCTTGAGCAAAAGATGGAAAGTTACAGTTCATTGCACTGAGTAAGAGCCTGGGGAAAGCCAGAAGTAAGACCCAAGACAAAAGCAGTTTGGGCCCAGGATGACAGACATCACTTGCCTCAGAACTTGGCCAGGCACATGCTATCTTTGCAAGCAGATGTCACATGGACATAGAACAGCACCTCCCACTGTATCCTGCCTTCCCTGGTTTATGGAGTCCTCATCCTTTCTCTTCTAAAGCCCATTTAGAAAAATGTTCTATTTGACTCCCTGTATATTTATTGGAAATTGCATATTAATGCTAACAGCCCCAATGCCCTGTTGAGGATTTCCATTCTACCCCCCTTTCCATATTGCATTTCTTGGGGGGTAATTCTCCACTGTGTAATACCAATAGGTTTCTTCATTTGTTTTTTTTGTTCCTAGCATATCAGAAAGTCTTACAGAACATGGCCCTATGGCCTGTGTTTTAGTAATTCTTGCCACCTACATCTTCTCTGACCTTCTTAATTTTCTAAGAGACTCCCCTGAGTAGGTATCTCTGCCTTAATATTTGGGCCAGAAGTTCAGGTGACTTAGGTGTAAGAAGCAGACTCTGGTAATACCACAAGCTCCTATGTAAGTAAGTCACTCTGTTAGTAAGGTCACTTCCATGTGCCTGACACGATGCTAAGCACTAAATAGAGATTATCTCACTAATCTTCACCCAACAAACTAAAACAAACAAGATGTTTGCGTCATCCCCTTTCTACACGTGAGCAAGCCTAGGTTTGGTTACATTTCTAAAATTTCGGTCATCAAGCAGGATTCAAATCCAGGGCTCTCTGCCTCCCAAACCCATGCTGTTACCTGCTATCCTTCTAATCATGGTCTAGGGCAATGGTCCCTGAAACACAGCAGCAAAACCCGAGACTTGTTACAAATGCCAATTCTCTGGTCCCACTCCAGACCTACTGAATCAGAAACTCAAGATGTGTGGTATATATACAACACACACACAAATATTATTCAGTCATAAAAAAAGAAGAAAATGCTGCCGTGTGTGACAACATGGATGGACCTTGGGGACATCATGCTCCGTGTAATAAGTCAGATAGAGAAAGACAAATACCATGTTTTCACTTACAGGCAGAATCTAAAAAAAATCCAGATTCAGAAATAAAGAATAGAATGCTCGTTGCAAGTGGCTGGAGAGGGGGAGAAACGGGGAGCTATTGGTCAAAGCGTAAAACCCCCTAGGTCTAAGATAAATGATCTTGGAATCTAATTCACAGCATGGTGATTATGATTCACAGCATCGTATTCTATACTTAAAAGTTGTTACGAGAGTAAATCTTAAGTGTTATCACCACCCATACAAATAAAAAGTCAAAATTCTTTGAGGGGTTCGGAGTGTTAACTAACCTTATTGTGCTAATAATTTTGCGATACATACATGTAACTAATCATCACTTTGTACACCTTAAACTTACATATGTTACGTGTCAATAGTATTTCAGTAAAGCTGAAAAAAGAAAAAAAAAAAAGAAACTCAGGGTGGGCCCAGCAATCTATATTTTAGCTAGCCCTCCCTGTTATTCTGATAGATGCTAATGTTTAAAAACCATTGTTCCATTTGTAATCTTAAAAAAAAAAAAAAAGATTTTCTTTATTTATTTGAGAGAGAAAAAGAGAGAACAAGAGCAGGGGAAGGAAGAGGAGGAGCAGAGAGAGGGAGAAGCAGACTCTGCTGAGCCGGGAGTCCGATGAGGGACTCGATCCCAGGACCCCAGGATCATGACCTGAGCAAAAGGCAAACACTTAACTGACTGAGCCACCCAGGCATCCTTCTGTCTGTGACCTTATGTGTAGAAGCATACTGGAAGAGCCAAGGGCCTCAGTGCTCGAAACCACACTGTGTGATATAAGCTTTCATATGCTCATGTGTAGAAGCCTATGGCAATAACCCTGTGCTTAACTCATTAAAACGCCAGTGTGTATAAACAAATACAGTAAGAATAAAAACCACGGTTCTGGAATCCAAGCAGGAAGACTTGAGGTCAAAGGTGAGGGATAATTTTCTAGTCAAATCATTAACATTACCATGGGTCATCTCAAAAGGCCAGGCTCGGATCTCCCTGTATGGTCTGATAGGTGGGAGGGGCCCTATGTCTCTAGAAGGTTCTTCCATATTTATCATTCCCTCTTTCAAGTATGGAGTATCACACCACCAAATCTTAGGGTACCAGTTAAAATTTAACCTGACAAAAAACAAGCTATTATGACCCCATGGATAGGTACCGGGAAAATAATAGGCAAGAGTAGCGAGCATGTCATTTCTGCTTTTCCCCCTTCCTTCCCCCACCCGGGGCGGTGGCATGCCATATATTAGCAGGCATTTCACATCAGCTCTTCAGACTCCCCACCTGGGAGCCCTGTGAGCACTGCTGTCTACACCACGTAACACCACATAGATCAAGAGCGGGGAGAGGCCAAAGTCATGAACACCATAGCTTTCCATAAAAGTTAATTAACGACAGAAGCATATTGCTGGGAATGGCAATATGGCCATTATTTATAGCTCAGGAAACCCCAAATGTAGGACTTGCCTTTTCCTTTCTCGCAGCCCCAGCTCACTCATTGAGTTTGTTCACCCCATTTTAGTCACTTAGTGAATCATTTGCCAGGTTAGCACGAGAACGTAGCATGAAATGTATAAAAATGAATACAGCAGCTGGACATCCAACACCCACCCCAAGAGACACAGACCACCCCCATGGAGCCTGCCCTGTTCTTTTCTATCCTTGTATCTCAACACCTTTTCACACTTCACGTTTCTACTGCCGTTAACAGTTCCAACCCATCACCCTAGGAAAAAGATTTCTCCAAGGAACCCTTGCTGCTGAAAGGCTTCTAGAAACACCCCCTTCCCCTTCCCGGCCACACCGCCACACACAGGCACGGGCTGACTTGTGGGAAAATAGCTCTACACCAACAGGTAGTTAGCGCTTTTAGAGGCTGTGGAGCAGAGTGGGGAAAAGTAGTCATCTGGCATTAAATTCTGGTAGTGTTCTTAGTGTTCTTATCTATGAAGTGGATCCAAAAAGAATACTTGCCTTTGAAGGTTGTTATAAGATTTAAGCCCACACGACGTGTGTAGGCAACACCTACTGCCCGGTAGGGACTCAATAAACCTTCATGGTACCAGGTCTTCTACCTCACTCTTCCTCCCTGAGAATGCCAGGTGTCCCCTCAAGCCCAGACTAGCATTTTCCACACACCCTATACTGTTGCTCAGATTTTAGAAAGAGGTGACCTGAAAGTGATACCAATCTTTACATGTGTGTCCACGTGTGCATTTCCCTGAGCACAAGGTTAGTGCTTTCAGCTTATTCTCTGAGGCACTCATGACCAATGCAGTATCTCTGGAAGAGAAAGAAAACCAGACTCCTGAAGATCTCAGAAAGCAAAGATGCACATTTGTGCTCGAGAAGACAGCTGCATGTGTTGAAAAGAGTCCTGCAGTAGGAGTCATCTGATTCAAATTTTGATCTCCATTCTACCATAGAAGAACTGCTGCAAATCTCTTAGTAGAGCTAAACTTCCATTTCTGTTTGAAAGGGACATCAAAATGATTCCTTTCCTTGTCTCGTACAGTTGTTGGTAACAGAATAGATAATGGACATCTTTTTCTTAAATTTATTTTTTATTTTCAGCATAACAGTATTCATTACTTTTGCACCACACCCAGTGCTCCATGCAATCTGTGCCCTCTATTATTTATTTGTTTGTTTGTTTGTTTTTATTAACATATAATGTATTATTAGCCCCAGGGGTACAGCTCTATGAATCACCATGTTTATACACTTCACAGCCCTCGCCATAGCACACACCCTCCCCAGTGTCCGTCTCCCGGCCACTCCATCCCTCCCAGCCCCCTCCACTCCAGCAACCCTCAGTTTGTTTCCTGCGATTAAGAGTCTCTTATGGTTTGACTCGCTCCCCGGTCCCATCTTGTTTCATTTTTCCCTCCCTTTCCCCCACGAACCCCTGCACTGCCTCTCAAATCCCTCATATCAGAGAGATCATATGATAATTGTTGAAAGCATCTTTTGAAGGAGAAAACATCACCCTAATAAATGCATCATGATTTAAGTTTTAGGTGCCTCTTCAGGATCTAGATGGATAAACAACTTTACCATCTGGCCAGTGTAGTCCAGAAAACCAGGGGAAAATAATGACAGAGGGAGTCATGTTGTTCTCTTTGCTCTGCCTGTGTAAAACATTATAGTTATCCTTGGAATAATTTATTAAAAAATAAGCAAGCAGAAATCCTTTGTGGGAAAGGGAAATCTGTAAATATTATTTGATTTCACCCAATCCTCTGGTATCCTTAGAGCTACACAGCTTCCCCCTGTGGTTTGCTTTAATTGCATGTCACTGCTAACTTCCTTGTAAAGAGACAGGCCTCTGCCATTTCTTCTAATTATCCAAATCGCCAGCCACTGTGTGTGGCCTTACCTAAGGCTTTTAACCAGAAGTAATGTCACGAAATCAAAGCAAGAGGGAAGTGTCCCTGTTGCAGTGACTCTAATAAATGCTACATGACATTCCTTTAAGCCCATTTGGAAATACTCTCCTCAGGGTTACACCAATTCCAACATGATAACTCATCACGTTAAAAACAGTCAGAACCAGAAGCCCGCGTGTAAGGCATACCTCTCTCACCTCCTCTCGCTGGAGGAGACACATTTCATCCGACAAGGACATACGTTTGGCAATATCACTCCAGATCCAGCCCGTCCTCCTGAGAAAGGATGTTACATCGTTCAATACAATTATGTGGCTATTTCTAAAAGCTCCCCAAACCCAGAAGCTCTATGTGTCAGTTGATATTGTCAGTGATAATAATAACAACAAAACAGCATTTATTGATTATTTCCTACATGCAAATGACCCAATTCTGTACATTTGGCTCATTTCCTCAGCACAATCCCATGTACAGCTACTGTTCCATGTTCAGAAACTGAGGCCACCAGGGGTTAAGTACTAGAGACAAATAGAATGGGTATCGACTGATGAGAAGACAGCTACCCAGGAGGCAGAGAGGAATGGCTCTGAATTTCATCATCTCTGTACAGTTGGGTTATTCCTCTGATCAACTTCTTTTTTAAAATTTTTATTTTTTTTAAAGATTTATTTATGTATTTGAGAGAGAGAGTGAGCACAAGTGGGAGGGGCAGAGGAAGAGGGAGAGAGAATGCCAAGCAGACTCCCCAATGAGCGCAGAGCCCAACGTGGGGCTTGATCTCATGACCCTGAGATCCTGACCTGAGCTGAAACCAAGAGTCAGATGCTTAATCGACTACAACACCCAGGGGCCCCACCTCTGGATTATTTCTGTTTAAAAATTGAGCTGAGACATTTAGGCAGCTAAGAACAGGAGTTCTTCCTATTTCCAACTTACAAATGTAAAAGCAGAGAAAGCCTGAAAAAATGCTTGTTCTTCATGAGAAGTATTATTTTTTTATACTTCCACATTTTACTATGTAGCTTTAGATATTAAAAATACATGTTGCACATTCTTGGTTTGTGTGCTGGTAAACATGGGTGTGTTTGGCTTGTGAAAATTAAAAAGTAAGTACGTACGTGTACCTAAGACTGTGTACTTATGGATAGATAGTTTCTTATATGGGCATTATATGTAAATAAAAAGTCTCAAAACTGTATGTACATGATCTGAATGTTCATGTTTCATCACTATTTTTTATACTTTCCCATCAAGCTGTTAACTACATCATTTGATTCTCCCCTAGAATGATTTTCCTTTACAAGGAAAATCAGTTGAACAACACATTGGTAAATCTTTGCTGGCACTAGAAACCTGGTTGCCTTTGAACCACATGTCAAGCATGGTTGTACCTGGCTGAAAGGGAGGCTGAGGAATGTGGTCATTAGCTGGACAGCTATGATCTCCTCAAATTTGGAGGTTTTATTGCTAAAGAAAGGAGAGAACGGATATTGGGAGACAAGAAGTGAAACACACATTCATTCATTCATCAACACTGGATGCCTACTTAATGCCAGGAACTGTGCTAGTGTTAGGAATACACCAATAAAAACCATCCTCCAGTCCCTACCTCATGAGATTTACACTCTAGTGAGCAAATAAACATGGAGACAAACTGTTAAAAAAAAAATCCAGTTGTTCTACCAGCACTAGGCACTAGCTACAACCCTCTGCTTAGAAGAACCAGGACAGCTCAGAGAGGAGGAATCCTTTGCATTGAAACTGGTAAGATAATAATAATGACACAATAATAGTAGCATTTCCTCAGCAGTGATTTTGTGCCAGGCACTGCTCTAAACCCTTTACATATGTTAACTTACCTAATCCCTCCATGATAGAATCCATTATTATTCTTACTTTACAAATGAGAAAACTGAGGCATTGTACCTGGTGGAATTGGAATTTGAATGCCTGCAGTCTGACTCCAGAGCACAGACTGCCTTTCATAAGAAAGAAAGGATCTCAACTTCATCACCTAAATCTCTCAATCTTCCTTGCCATATATAAGGTGGGAAACATAGCAGAAGTGGGGGAAATGAAAGACTAGAGGGTCTCAGAAGCCTACCTATGACACAGCACAAATGAAATCCAAACGCAAGGCAAGTGTCCTGAGTTCCAGCTCTTTCTCTGAAAAGGGTGGTTCACCCTAGGGAAACACTGAAGGATCACGAGGACCTGGGAAATGCTCTCTAGAAGCAAGTTCTTAAACAATATATGGCCATGTCTGCTTCTTTATTCAAAAGTAAGTTTTTTGGATTTACTAAAAATCAGACATCAACTCAACATCCTCCTTCCAAAACCAACATAATCATTCCCTTAATTCTGGGGCATTTTTGTGTCAGCATGAGGGAATGCGATTCTCCAATACAGTAGGGTTCCACAAGCTAAAAGAAGTTTGGACTTCACTGAAATCAATGCTGCCTTTAGAGAAACTCTTCTGATTTGATGATCCCATTGGACAAAATAGAATTTGTTCATTTGCAAGTTATTTACTATGGTTCTCTATTATTAACAAATTGTCTTTTATTTAAAAGGTGTTAGCCTTAAAAGATGAGAAGGGAAACACAAGTGAAAGCATTCAATGAAAGCTTGGTAATATTTCAGCATGTTTCAATGAGTCTCTTTTTCTCCTGTTTTCTTCTGGTCATTTCCCACCCTTGATTAGTAATTTTACACCCTAATAGTAAAATATGAAATACTTTTTAATACTGCCATGGTGGTAAAAGTGTTTAGTTTTTATGATGTGTCTCCAGAGATAGATCTTTAGCAGTATATAGTGAGGTTAATTCAGCATAAAATAGTATAATACCTTTCTTATTTCTGTTCACTCATTTAGAAATTATGAGACGAATTCTAGCAAAAAGTTCAACTCACTGACTGGAGACTAGTGTTTTAAAATTAGGGTGCTCACTTTCTCTTTGGGGAGGTTAAACATTTTTTAACCAATTTTGTGAATAAACAGGGAGTTATTTCCCATTTTTGTTTCCACAGATTCCTAGGAGAAGGTGCCATTATCAAAGGCCTTATGGTTACCAGAGATGACTCTCCCATCAAACCCTGGCCAGTCAGCCAGTCTCTCACCCCTCTCCTCCCTGTCAGGCCCTCTCATTCCCTGAATGCTTGTGAAATGAGACCTGGGAACTCAACAATCCTTCCCACTGTGCCATTTTGTGAAGATAGTAATGATATTTTCTTTGGCTATGTTGTTCAATTTTATGAGGCAGAGAAATAAATTGAGTTAGTTCTTTGATAATACAGTAGTGAAGCCAGGAAAAAAAAAGGAGGAAAAGATGAGAAAAAGAAAAAGACAGGAATTATCTTCCTTGGTCTCAGCTACACTTAAAACACACCCCCTCCCCCAGCTCTGGTGCCCAGGGATAGGGACACCCATCCGTGGGGATGCATTTCCCTTCTAGGAAATCACAGCGCCATCTCCCAACGTGCTCTAGCATCAGGCAGGGTAAAATGAAGGTTAATTTCATATATGCAATTATGTTCACTCTTCTTAATATCAGCACTTACAAAAGTCCAAATTGGGCTTGTACAATGAGCTACATTTTAACTTAATCTCACAGTCGCTTCTAATTTCAATCTCTAATGAATGCTTGGCAACTCTTGTGCTTCCTTTCATAAAAAGACAAAGTTCCTGCTTCTCACTTCATAAAAATGGCAAGAACAAGTTAACCTTTAGCTAATATGGATAAGAAAAGGTTAATATGAGTAGACTGAAAACACAATTTCCCCACAATTTTAATTTTACTGTGAAATCCAAAGCTCTTTAGACTAGATAATTGTTAGCTTTTCTGGGTACTTACTGCATTACCCCACTTGGAAACCTATTAAGAATTAAAAGTAAACATGTCAAACAAGAACTGCTCCCTAATTAATACTAAGACATGTATAAAAACATTCTTGAATATTAGGCTTAGTAGTATTGTATATTATACTGTCCTCGCTTATAAAAAGTTAACTGTTTCTTCAAATGAGAATGCAGACCCATAAAGATAGCTAAATATGCAAAATGTAGTGATCCGTTTGACACACATGAGCCAGTTCTGATAATGTTTCACTGCTTACCTGAATTTTAAAGATTAATTAATTCTAACTACCCTCTGGTGAGAGAACCGATAAACAAACAAGTTGATTAACAGAAAAGTTAAAAAATATATAACACCATGCCAAGATACCACACCTGAGGTCAGAATTCACTCAGTGGTGACAAAGAGACTTTAATTCTCGGTCTGATTTCCAGCTACTCGATCCAAGCACCATGTCACAAGGAGACCGAAAAAGAATGTGACGCAATGTTTCACAAACCCCAAGAATTTGCTGCTGGTGTTTAAGAGCAGAAACTAAAACCAGCCGTAAATATATAAAACCCAAATAAACATGCTGATCTCTTCAACTCTGACCCAACATTAACCCAAGAATTAATGATTTTTGCAGAATTCAACCAAAGGAGGTTTTCTGAGAAACAGAACCTATCTTTCTAAAGCATCAAAACGACATCAAAGTACAGAGAACTGGGAAATGTGGGAAAGGTTGTGGGGATCCATCCCAAAGTGACCCCTGTGCTATGATCTGGGTCCAGTCATGTAACCTGGGGGGCTGCAGAATCTCTGAGCATGACTTCCTGCCAGGACAATGTCTCCATTCTTCACATATCTGTCACTTTTGGACGTACGGTATGGGTAGGTCTGGTGAATTAACATATAGGAAAATAAGGAGGGTCTAGAATTTTATGGAGGATTATCCACTGGGGAAGAGGTGTTACTTTGGGGATGCACCAAGTTCAGGTCTAATACAGACCACAGCCTCCCAACCACTCACAATTCAGCCAGTGTGTGTTGCCACACGATACAGGGTAAAATAATACGTGTCCCCCCACCCCCAACTTCCAGCCTTCATTTGTGCTGCTCGGACAGCAGCACACAAGCTGCTCCGTGAGATAATTCCACGTAGACTAAAACTCTAGCCTTTTAGGCACTCCATAATGGCTTGTCAAATGAAATTACTGTTCCTAGACACGGGACTGTATCCTTGTGGTTTGCAAAGCTAATGTATATCCGAAAGTGCTTATCATGGTTACATGCTTACCACACCTCCGAAGTCTGCAGCCTATTAATGGAAACATATGTAGAATGAAAGGGGGCGGGTGGGTTGTAACTGGAAGAAAGAGTATCAAGACAGGTTTTAAAAGTCATAAAACGCAGGTCTCATTCTTCAAGTCATTAAAAGACCCATAGCAGTCTGCTGCTTAATACAATAAAATACAACAGCGAGGACCGTAACAATTTAGCCCAACCATAGTAGAATAGAAAAATTAAATAACGTGCTAGAGAAAGGGTACTAAAGAACGCACAACCTAGAGTATGGTGGGAATTTCTGTGAGGAATAACCTGGGATGAACTTCAGTGGTTTGCATATAAAAAGGGAGCACCAGCTTAACCTCCAGGGAGGATTCTGCTACATCCTACCAAGAGATCCCTCTCTCTAAAATCTAGACTCAAAGCTCCAAAAGTGGACCAGAATCTTACCAGCCACTAGGGGATAGCAAGTCACTGCATTCCCTAGTCTTTTTTTCTCAGGCATTTGCCAACTTCTCAGGGTTGAGGGTGAGCATTTTATATTAAAGGTGGAGTGTATGATTGAGAAAAATCTTTGATTTGGTGAAATAATAGCTTCCAATGTCGCTACAATTCATTAGGACATGATTTTGTGAATTAGGAGGAGAGATGGACAAAAGAGTTATATAGATGTACTTTCATTCTGTCAGTCATCACCATCCCTCGAACAACTCACTCCCAGATAGTCAACAAAATGTCCACTGCTAAGAACAGAAGTCTACTGCTAAGTGTTCCATGATAAGAAAAAAACTAGCCTCTACATTACATTTTTAAAAATTGTGCCCCTTACTAGTTTTTATAATTGAAGGGTTGAAAATCCAATACCCCCTTTCAAGAGGGAAATCCAAACAGCTTTCTGTCAGTAACAGCAACATACAGTAGTCTGGAACCTCCTTGAAGTTAATTGCAGCACAGCTCACTAATGAAACTTTCCGTCTATTAAATCTTAACAGGCATAACTATAAAAATGGCGCCAAGCTTTCTCCTGCTCTGGAATGTCCCAGCTAGCACTTTGTGACTTTTACCCTTTATCTTTGTAATTACTGTAATTATTGCAGAGTTGGAGTAGAATCAAGATCTAAGAATACAGTATTTTTTTTCAAAGTCCAATTTTTTTTTTTTTCATATTATCAGGGTGGGAATGTTGGAGATGGCCTGCACAGGGGGCCAGTTCTATTCATTTCACTGCAGAACTCGTGTTAAGGTCAAGGGCTGTTGGATCATCACTGAGTTCCAGAACACACATGGGACATACCAATAGCTTCGAAAGAACTGTGATTTCTTGGTAAACTGATGTTATATTTTATTTTGGATAATTTATGTATTAATAACAGTAGTTTTATAAACAATATAAGGATAGGGGAGAAGATGTCAAAATCATTACTTTCAGTTTTGTAGCCTAATGAGAGAATGTCCTCCTCTTTTATGCATAGTATCCAACTGAAAATGGGTATTATTCATAATCAATATTTTGAAGTTTGGGTATGAAAGCCATAGGAGATTAACAGCTCTTTTCTATATTAGCTGTTTCCACGAAGGACAAAATCACTTTTATCTTATTGTCTCTAAATGACCCCTATATCCCTATGGTAGAAGGAGGACATAAACTCTTGCCACCCGCCATTTGCTTAATTTTGTATCAGTTTTTCCCAATATTAAAAAGAAATGCTTTCGGGTAGCACTCCATGGAAATGCTATCATTTCATTCCTGGTTGCAAGCCTTTGTCCTAAATCGCAGCAGCTAGAGAGAGGAAACGTCCCACCAGGAGACCGGTTTGGGGGCCAAATGAGGATGGACTATATGCATAATGCATCACAGTTATCTTCATAAATTCGTGCTTTGCTGCAGGATAAATGTATTTGAGTCTAATGCCCAGTGGGCATTTTATTTCATTTCTATTTTCTCTTCCCTAGGCAAGCTGGAGCCAAAAAGACAGCATGGACATATATGGTTTTGGCTAAGATAACTAGGACATAAAACATGTTAATTAACTTCAGAAAAGTAAGTTTTGATTAGTTTTGTAATATCTGCCTGGCACCTCAGTGATGAAATGGATTTTTTGAATGACCCTACAGACCAAATTTTCACTGAAACGATCATTAGTTCGTTTGTATATACGTGTTGTATGGGCATTTCTTTACAGCACTCGGCACAACATAGGTGTATTGATTAAAGCATGGTTTCTCTACATGTGATCAGTATGTAGACCACCTGCATGGGAATCACCCAGGGAGCTTGCTAAAATTCAGATTCCTAGGCTGGCTTAACGGTACTGTCTCAAGGAGGAGGTGGAGAAGCAAATCTGTTTCCCTAGCTCTCTAGATCATTCCAGTGTCCTAAAACTTGTGCCTGGCTATGTCAAGGAACTTCGCATAATTTACTAACCCCAATTGCTCCACTCAAAGCATCAACTTCATTGTCCACTACTAGATTTACTTAGCCCCTACTGAGTGCAAGACATTATCCCGGGGTTCAAAGTGATGGCATGTCTGCGCTCCAGGTACCCACAGTCCATGTGGAGGGGATAAATCAAGGAGAAATAGGAACATAGTAGCACAGAGCACAACAAGCCCAGATAACAATAATACTAAGGGTGGTCACTTACTGAGCTCAAATTACTAACAAGTCTATGTATATATTTTATCACTATTTCTCATAATCTCAGTTAGAAGATATAGTTTGTCTTTTGTTATAAATTTAAAATTTTTAAACTCTGGAAATTCAAGTGGCTTTCTCAATGTCACTTGGCTTATAGATGAGAGAGGTAGACCTGGGACCAAACCCTGTGACCCAAGGCCCACAGTCTTCCAGCCCACCATGCTGGCCTAACTCATTAGGTCTCAAGTGCAGCAAAGCACTTAGTCGTGTTCTCAGTGTGCTGAAGGTAGACTAGCAATGTCGCAAGCAAAGCCTGGGGGTTGGGGTGGGGACCTCAATGGATAAAGCATCTCATGCCCCGAGATGGATAGAGGGATGTGATTTACTCATAATGCGACCCCATTCGTGACAGAGCAAAGGTATTACAGTGAAATATTCTGTTTTCTTTCTAATATTCAAGAATCAAGTATTTTGTTTAAAAGTTAAAGTTCACTGTGGTCAGCAGTATAATGATCTTAGTTGTTTTTGGTTTTTGTTGTTCTGAAACTATGAGTGTTTCTTTCTAATTCTTTTATCACAGATTTTTTAAAATTTTTTATTTATTTTCAGCATAATAGTCACAGATTTAATTTCAGGCAGATGGAAGCCAGTTGTAATTTGAATAATTAAAGAAGGATAATATTTTTTCAAGTGTTGCATTGCACTAAAAAAAACTTTCTCTAGATTTTTAAAGATATAGTTTCTCAAAAGAAGCAAAGTAAAGCAGAAAATTAAAAAAAAAAAGAAAACAAAACAAAACCAGAAAACCAACATATCCAGAAATTTAACAAATAGAATAGTAGTAGGTTAAATGGGTCAAACGAACAAAGGAAACTTATACCATTAAAACTTAAGTTGTTTTAGCTCTGTTAAGGTCAACATAACCCAAATTAATTTTTCTATGTATTATTATTATTATTTATTTATTATTTAATATTATTTATTTATTATTATTTTCTATGTATTATTATTATTCTATATATTATTATTATTATTATTATTATTGGAAAGTATTAAATAAAACTTCTAAAATCTGGTTTTATTTATATTTTTTATATTGACATAATTATAGATTCACATGGAGCTGTAAGAATCATACAGAGAGATTCCATGTAAGAGGGTAACATTTTGCAAAACTTGAATACAACATCACAATCCCGATATTGACACGGACAGTCAAGATATAGAATATCTCTATCATCACAATGACTCTGAATGTTGCCTTTTATTCTGCCTCCCTCCCACCTACGACACTTCCTTAATCCCTGGCAGTTAGCAGTCTGTTCTATAATTTTGTCATTTCAAGAATGTTACATAAATTGAATCATATAGTATGTAACCATTGGCTTTTTTTTTACTCTGTATAATTTTCCAGAGATTTACCCAGATTATTCTGTATTAACATTTTTTTTTTTTGCTGAACTTGTTTATTCTAATAGATTTTTTTTTAATTTTTAATTTTTTATAAACATATATTTTTATCCCCAGGGGTACAGGTCTGTGAATCGCCAGGTTTACACACTTCACAGCACTCACCAAAGCACACACCCTCCCCAATGTCCATAACCCCACCCCCCTTCTCCCAACCCCCCTCCCCCCAGCAACCCTCAGTTTGTTTTGTGAGATTAAGAGTCACTTATGGTTTGTCTCCCTCCCAATCCCATCTTGTTTCATTGATTCTTCTCCTACCCACTTAAGCCCCCATGTTGCATCACCACTTCCTCATATCAGGGAGATCATATGATAGTTGTCTTTCTCCGCTTGACTTATTTCGCTAAGCATGATACTCTCTAGTTCCATCCATGTTGTCGCAAATGGCAAGATTTCATTTCTTTTGATGGCTGCATAGTATTCCATTGTGTATATATACCACATCTTCTTTATCCATTCATCTGTTGATGGACATCTAGGTTCTTTCCATAGTTTGGCTATTGTGGACATTGCTGCTATAAACATTCGGGTGCACGTGCCCCTTTGGATCACTACATTTTTATCTTTAGGGTAAATACCCAGTAGTGCAATTGCTGGGTCATAGGGCTTGCTTTTCAAAGATTCTATTTATTTATTTATTTATTTTTTATTTATTATCTATCTATCTATTTATTTATTTATTTATCTGAGAGAGAGAGAGAGAGAGAGAGACAGTGAGAGAGGGCAAACAAACAGGGGGAGTGGGAGAAGGAAAAGCAGGCTTCCCACTGAGCAGAGAGCTTGATGTGGGGCTCGATCACAGGACCCTGGGATCATGACCCAAGCTGAAGCAGATGCTTAATGAATGAACCACCCAGGCACTCCTATTCTGTATTAATATTTGGCCGTTCTTGTTGTTAGTAGTATTCCACATTATGAATGTCCCATAGATTGTTTAACCATTCACTCACTCAAGGACATCTGAGTTGGTTCTAATTTTTGGTTATTGAAAATAAAGTTGCTATAACATTCATATACAAGGTCTTGTGAGGACATGACCTTTCATCTCTTTGGGGTTCAAGAGTACAACTGCTGGATCATACGGTAATCTCATGTTTAGTAGTTTAGTAGTTTAAGAAACTAAAAAAAGATATTTGTCATAGAGGCTGTACCCTTTTTAGAGTCCCATCAGCATTGTATGAATGACCAGTGTCTCCTCATTCTCATCAGCATTTGGTGTTGTCAAATTCCTTATTTTAGCCATTGTGGTAGGTGTGTAGTGTCTTTTTTTATTTTTTCCAACAAGATCTTTCTCAGAGAAAGATGTTTTTAATTTTGATCAAGTCCAATTTATTAACTTTTCCTTTTATGGACTATGCTTTCTGTGTTAAGTCAAAGAATTTTAGGTCTCAAAGCTTTTCTCTTTTTTTTTTTTTTCAGAAAGTTTTAAGTTTTAGCTTTCACATTTAAGTCTATAGCCAATTTGAGTTAGTTTTTGTATAAGATAAGACTTAGGTCAAGATTCATTTTTGACCAGTGAATGTCCAATTGCATTTGTTGAAAATCAAACTGTGCTTCCCTTATTGAATGGCTTTGCATCTTTGTCAAAAATCAACTGAGGGATATTGGTCTGCAGTTTTTTCCTCTATTGTCTTTGTCTAGTTTTGATATCAGAGTACTACTAGCTTCATAAAATGAATTGGGAAGTATTCTTTCTTCCATTTGCTGAGGGAGATTGTGTAAAATTGGTATTAACTCTTCTTTAAACATTTTGTAGTGTTCTGTAGTAAAAACATTTGGGCCTAGAGATTTCATTTTGGGAAGTTTTAAAATTACAAACTCAATCTCCTTAATAAATATAGGTATACCCAAATTATCTATTTCATAGCAGAAAAGTTGTGATAGTTTGTGTTTTTTGTGGAAGTACTTCATTTTGTCTAAGTTGTTAATTACATGCATGTAGAACTGTTCCTAGTGTTACTTTATTCTCCTTTGATATTTGCAAGGTCTGTAGTGATAGCCCCTGTTTCATTCTTGATGTTGGCAATTTATGTCTTCTCTTTTTTTAGTTTACCAGGCTTAATAGAGGTTTGCCAATCTTCTTGTTCATTTCAAGGAATCAGCTCTTTTCATTATTAAGTTTTCTATTGGTTTTCTATTGTGATTTTCTTTGATTTCCATTCTTATCTTTATTATTTCCTTCCTTCTGCTTGTTCAAAGTTTATTTTGCCCCTCTTTTCCTAAGTTCTTTCAAGGTGGAAGCTTAGTTTATTAACTTGAGGATTTTCTGCTTTTCTCATATATGCATTAGATGCTACCCATTTTCCTGTGATCTTTCTGTTAGTGTTTTCAAGTTTGATTCCACTGTAGTCAAGAAGTCCCTCTGTATGGTATCAATTCTTTTAAATGTGTTAAGGTTTGTTTTGTAGCCCAGATTATTATCAATCTTGTTATATGTTCCAAGGTACTTGGAAAGAATGCATATTCTGTTGCTGTCAGATGGAATGTTCTTTAAGTGTTTATTAGATCCTGCTGATTGATGAAGTTCACTTATTCTATATCCTTGCTGATTTTCTTTCTAGTTGTTCTATCAATTGTTGGGAGTAGGGTGTTGACATCTCCAGCTATACTTGTGGATTTTTCTATTTATCTTTTTTGGTCCTACCAGCTTTGCTTCATGTATTTTTCAGCTCTGCTGTTTGGTAAATAAACATTCAGGATTGTTGTGTCTACTTGGTAGGTTGACCCTTCTATCATGTCATGTACCTCTCTGTCTCTGGTAATTGCCTTTGCTCTGATAATGATATAGTTACTCCTGCTTTCCTTTGATTAATAGACTATGTATATCCTCTTACTTTCAACCTATTTATACCATATTTGAAGTATAATTTTTGTAGATAGCATATAGTTGGGTCACATTTTTTAGTCCACTTTGCCAATCTTTCAACCTATATATTTAGACTACTTATATTTAATGTAATTATTGATCTGATAAGGCTTAAGTCTCCCATTTTTGCTTTGTTTTGTTTTCTGCTTATTCTCATCTTCATTTTTTGGTTAGTTGGTTGATTTTCTTTTTTCCGCTTTTCTGTGCATTACTTGAATGTACTTTTAAATTCCATTTTCCCCCTTATCCATAGTGCCTTGAATATATCTTTCTGTATAGATTTTTCAGTGATTGCTCTAGCTATTACATTAAATATGCATAACTTACCACAATCTACTAGTGTCATGATTTCTTTTTTTAAAAAAGCAATTTTATTTATTTATTTGACAGAGAGAGAGGTAGCAAAAGAGGGAACACAAGGAGGGGGAATGGGAGAAACAGAAGCAGGCTTCTTGCTGAGCAGGGAGCCTGATGTGGAGCTTGATCCAAGGACCCTGGGATCATGACCTGAGCTGAAGGTAGAAGCTTAATGACTGAGCCACCAGACACCCCTGGTGTTGTGATTTCACTAGTTTGAGTAAAGTATACAAATCTTACTTATCTATAAATGCTCTTAACCTCTCCAGTTTATAATATAATTACCTTAACTATTTGAAACATTTGGAACATTAGAAATTGGTATAATTTTTTGTTTCAACTATCAAATATAATTAAGAAACTCAGAAGGAGAAGGAAAGCCTGGTGTATTTACCCACATTTTTGCTTACTGTGTTTCTTCCTTCCTGATGTTCCCAAGTTCTTTCTTTCATTGTTTCCTCTCTGCTTACACAACTTCCCTTAGCCATTCTTTTAAGGTAGGTCCACGTAAGACAAATTCTCTTATTTTTTCCTTCATCTGAGAATATCTCAATTCCTGCTTCATTCCTGAAGGATATTTTTACTGAGTATAGGATTCTGGATTGATAGTTTTCTTTCAGCATTTAAAAAATGTTGTGCCAGTTCATAGGTTTATGATGAAAATACAATGTCACTTGAATTGTGTTTTCCGTATAGAAAGGTACACTTGTTCTCTGGCTGCTTTAAGAACTTTATTTTTGTCTTTAATTTTCAGATATTAAATTATGATAAATCCTGACATGGATTTCTTCAGCTTTATTATGACTGGGATTCTCTTAGAGTCTTGAATTTGTAGATATGTCTTTTGTCAAATTTGACTTGTGGGTCATTATTTCTTTGAGCACTTTTGTAGCTCATCTTTCTCCCCTCTCTCTCTCTGGAACGCCAATGATATGAATATAAGATATTTGGCTATAGTCCCACCGCTCCCAGAGATTCTGTTTATTTATTTTTTCCAATCTACTTCAATCTGTTTTTCAGATTGGGTCATTTCTATTCTATTTTCCAGTTCTCTGGTTCTTTTCTTTGCCCCCTCCATTCTCCTGTTGAGACCACCACTAAGCTTTTTATCTCCATATTGTATGTTTTAAATGTCCCACTTAATATTTCTTATTATCTTCTATTTCTTGGTGGGCTTTCTCTTTCTTCATTTGTTTCCAGAATATTCATAATTGCTCATAGAAGGTTTTTTGTTGTTGTTGTTTTGTTTTGGTTTTGTTTTTGTTTTTTTTTACCATGGCAATTTAAGAATCTTTGTCTGATTATTCAACATCCCTATTATGTCAGTGTTGGCACTCATAGTGTGCTGAATATTTGCCCTTTCAAAAGATATACCCGAACACCAATCCCTGGAACCTGTGAATGTTACCTTATTTGGGAAAAGGTCATTGCAATGTAATTAAGGATCTTAAGTTATAGAGGTTATCCTGGATTATCTGAGCAGTACTTAAATCTAATGATAGGTAGCACCCCTATAAGAGAAATACAGAGGGGGCAATATGTCTATAGAGGCAGAGATTAAAATGATACAGCTATAAGCCAAGGAATATCTGGAATCACCAGATGCTGGAAGAAGCAAGTAGCAGTATCTCTCCTAGAGCCTTGAAAGAAGCTCAGTTCTACTAACACCTCGATTTCAGATTTCTGGTCCCCAGAACTGTGAAAGAATAAATTTCTGTTGTTTTATGCAAACTTTGGGATGACTTGTTATAGCAGCCCCAGGAAATGCATATGACATCTCTCGATTGTCTTTTCAAATTCAATTTAAGATCTTTCTGGTTCTTGGTATGAGGAGTGATTTTCAGTTCAAACCGGAACATTTATACATTAAGTTAGGAGACTCTGGATCTTATTTAAACTTTCTGTTTCAGCTGGCTTATCCTGGCACGGTGTCAGGAGGCTGCCTTAGTGTTGCAGGTAGAGGTAGAAATTTACATTTCCCTACTTGGCCTCCATTGACACCAAAGGGGCAGAGTGATGGGAAGGGAATCTTTTATCCTGCTGGGTGGAGGGAGGTTCTGGTTCTCCATGTGGCCTCCATCCACACTATGGTGGGATTGGCCTCATTACCTCTGGGTGATGGTGAAAGTCCTGACTCTCCCCTAGGCTTCCTGATTTTACTCTAGTGGGGAAAGGAAAGGTGTCTCATTACTGCTGGGGAAATGGAAGTCCTATCTCCTCACATGGTTTCTCCTGACACTGGATGGCAAGGGACCTTAAGAAGACTTGGCTCTCTATCTGGCTTTTTCTGGCACCACCCCAATGGGAAAGAGGGGGGCTGGGGTACCTTGTTACAGACTCAGGTGGGTGCAAGTATCCTCTCCACTCAATTTTTGCTGGCCTGGGTGGAAGAGTGGTTATCCTCCAAACATCTTCTGTCTTGCCAGATTGCCTTTCTCCTAGTCCTTTAGCTAGAGAGAGCAGGATTTTGTTGGGGGTGGTTTTGTCTGTGTTCTCTGGCATTCCTGGTGTTGTGAATTCTCTGGATGGTCTGCCTTCTTTTTTCCACCTTCCAGAGTCTTGTATTTTTTAAAAAATATTTTATTTATTTATTTGACAGACAGATATCACAAGTAGACAGAGAGGCAGGCAGAGAGAGAGGAGGAAGCAGGCTCCCTGCTGGGCAGAGAGCCCAATGCAGGACTCGATCCCAGGACCCTGAGATCATGACCTGAGCCAAAGGCAGAGGCTTTAAACCACTGAGCCACCCAGGCGCCCTTTGCACTTTATTTTTATGTAATGTCCAGAGATTTTAGTTTTACTAAGCAGGAGGAATAAGGGAAAATATATCTACTCCATCTCTAGGAAGTGGAAGTTTTAATACTCATTCTTCAATATATTTGTTTGAAAAACAAAAGCCTCTACAAAAAGCTTTACAACATTATAACAAAGTAAAACATAATGTTTCCTTATAGGTATACTCCTCCACATCAGCCCAGAGAGGAAGTATGTGGTATGCTTCCTGACCTTGTGAATATAAACACAGGTTTGTATGAGAGCCCTTTTTAATGCGCCTGTGAAGGATTGATCAATTTGAATATGTAACAACTTAAAACTTTTACTTATGAGGAAAAACATTGCCAAAAGTAAAAAATAATGAATATATTAGAAAAATTATTTACAGGGACATCTGGGTGGTTCACTTGGTAGGCATCTGCCTTTAGCTCAGGTTATGACCCTGGGGTCCTAGGATTGAGCCTTGCATCAGGGGCAGGAAATCTGCTTGTCCCTCTTCCTCTGGTCCTCCCCCTGCTTGTGCTCTCTTCCATTCTCAAATAAATAAATAAATAAATAATCTTTTAAAAAAAGAAAAAATATTTACAAAATATAAAGGAATTAATATCTTCAATTTGCAAAAAGTCCTTAACAATTAATAACAAAAAAAAAAAAAAAGGAAAAGGAAGCCAAGAATATGAAGTGGCAACTAATAAAAAAAAAATGAACAATAAATTCCAAAATAGTTCAATCTTACTGATGATGAGAAAAATTCAAAATGAAACAATGAAGAGATATTTTTGGTCTTTTATTCATTTATTTAAATAATGAATAAATATTCGTTGAGCCAAATGACTGTACCCAAAATGACAGGCAATGAAAATACAATGGAATAAGATAGACATGTTCCCTGCTCTCACACATTATCAGGCAAGACAATTCTTGAACAAACGATAGTGATTATGATTTAGGCTGGTGGAAGTAAAGAGCAACGCAACCCCTGAACAAGGGTTGCAGGCAAGCTTAGGGGTCAGAGAAGTACTCCTGGAGAGAGTGGTGTGTAAGCTGGGAGGTTAAGGAAGAGCAGGGATGAGCCCGACTCTGAGAGTCGACGAGCACTACAGGCAGAGGCACGAGCCGGTGCAGAGTTGTGAAGGTGAGAAAAAGCATGGGGACATTTGAGGAACTGAATGAAGCTCCGAGTGGCTAGAGCACAAAAATAGAAAGAGGCTGAGAGAGCAGGAGGCAGCTAGATCATGGTTGAACTGTGGTCCTTAGGGTGTGATTGGGGCATTTTTCCCAGGACAACGGGAAAGTGTTACATCTGGTAGATTTTCAGTGTTCGACAATCCAATCAGCTGCAGGGTGCAGAATGGACTCAAACAAGGCTAGATGCAGAGAAGTCAGCTGGGATGATCTTGCACTGGCTCAGCAAAGAGGACCAGGACACCTGTGGCGATCTGGAAAAGAACTAGAGGGGTTGATGGGAATTCATTAATTGAAAGGGTAGGGATAAGGAAAGCAAAAGTCAAGGTCAACTTCCAGGTTGCTCCTTGAGTAACAGGTTGGAGAATGGTGCCATGTGCTAAAACAGGGAACGCTGAGGAAGAAGCATATTCAAGGGAGGAGGAAAGACTGTTGGTGTGCTTTTTGTTATATCAAGTTTGAGTGACCTGTGGGATATCCAAATGGGAACCATTTGGAAGGTAGTTGGATGCACTTGTTTGAAGCTCAGGAGACAGATCTGGTTCCTGTTGCTCTGGGATAGCTGAGATCTCCCAGGGAAAGTGAAGCGTGAGAACCCAGGCTCATGAACAGAGCCTTGAAGGACCAGCAGAGAAAAAGAAGCTGGTGAAGGGAATGGCAAATAGGAGGCCTAAGGAAATAGGCAAACCCCACTGGGTACAAAAGCAAAGCTAGTTCAATTGTTTACTTATCTGTACCTTGGGCCCCGGGATCCCCTCCTATCAAGGCCGCTTTGGACTTGGGATATTCCTGGCTTTGCCTGTCTCCTGACCTTTGCTTCATCTCAAGTTCTCTTGGTAAAAAACACAATCACTTGACCAGAAAGATGATGCCAGCTACATCTTGTAACATAGGCAAGAGAGGTTGGTATTTAAAAACGGCAAGGACTACTTTCTGTCAGAACCTCCTCTGTGAAGAGGGCTGAGATCCCCTGGGGAAGGAAGAAAGGTATTGCCACTTCCCATAAATCGGCAGGTCAGAGCCGCTCCAAAAGATAATTGAGCCAAATCAACGTGAGGGACCTAAGAGGTGACTTTTGCACGGGGAAGTTAGTGACAGAATAAAAAGGGGAGAGAAGAAAAAATAGAATAAACATACAATATGGAAACAGATTCAAAATTTTTTTGCTTTTGTTCTTACTATTTAGATCAGTAAATGATATGAGACGTACTCTTCCTTAATGAAATGATTCTGAATCCCAACACAGACTATGGCTTACATTTTCATTTAACTTTCCCTCTGAGGGAAAGTTGTTTTTTTCTCTCTCTGAGTTCTCAAGATTGGGTTAATGTAGGCACCACAGACCAGAAGACATTTAACAATGGTAATAATGGCAGCTGACATTTTATTAAGCACTTACTAGGGACCTAGCCTCTGCAAGACTCTTTACATAATTTATCTCATTTAGTCTTCCCAATCAGCCTTTGCCATATATATTACCATACCTATCATGAGAAGTCTAAAACACAGAGAGGTTGAGTAACTTACCCAAGATTACACAAGTTCTAAGTAACTTTTGGTCAGCACCAACTGGGCCTCCACATACATGAATCTTTGTTTTTTTCCATCTGCAAGGAGGGGACCCAGTCTGGAAGGATGGCAGCCAAGTGTCTCAGATATACATGGACAGTAGCACTTCCACCAAGTGGCCCCAAAGTTGCCCACTGGGCTGCCCCAGTTTACCTAGTGGAGGAGTTCATGGGATTCCATGTTATTCTCTGGGCAAATGATAGCTCTCTGGAGTTGAAGTGAGTGCCCCAAGTCTCCCTGTGGTGTGGTGTGGTATGACAGGGAGCTGTGGCCATGCTCAGAGCTGGGGGCGGGGGGGGCAGGGGATATATGCACAGTTATTAACAGAAGGCCACTGTTTAAATGAAGGGGTTTACCACCAGTCCCAACTCCTCCTCAACAACTGGGCTGATTCCTAATATGCAACTTCGAACTCTTACCTGAGCTAATTGAACCACTCATCCCATCCAAGGAGTAGAAATGTGCAGAGGGGCAGACTGATGGCTTGTCAGAGCAAATCAAGGAAAATTTGGGCAGTAAGGTCATTTTCCTGGTCTGAGAGCTTTTCTATTAAATATTTTGCTTATGTATTAATGTAATGAAATTTGAACACCGACCAAGTGCCAGGCTTGTGAAGATTCAAAGATGAACAAGATTCAGTTCCTACCTTTGGAGGGGCTGACACACCAGAGAGGAGTTATTAAATGCTGAGGAAGGAAAATGAGTGTGGTGGGTTCAGGGGTACAGGAGGAGCCTCGAGGGGCCACATCTAACCCAGACAATGGGGTCCCAGGGAGGAGTTCCCAGGGAAGGAAGATTCCTGTGTCAAGGTTTAAGGTCTTAACCAATGGGTAGAGTTTGCATTTTTAAAAGGATGTGAGGACAATCCAGGCAGAGGAAATAGCTGAAGCAAAGGTTTGGAGGAGATAAACAGTATGGGCTGTCTGCAAAGGACAGGCACGTTAGTGTGCAAAGGAAAAGGTAATATGGTGGTAAGGGAAGAAGCCAAAGAAAGAAAAAGGGGTCCTGTGCCCCACTGAGGAGGCTGGACATCTTCATTGAGAAAGCAGATCTGGTCAAGTCTAGTGGTGGTGAGGTGAGCCTTGGATTTCAGATGGCTCAGTCTACCCCCTGGGTATGGAACAGATTTCTAAGTGAACACTAACAATGTATGGAGCATGTTCCTAGGTTGGAAGCGTATCGTAAGACCTAGAAGAGTACCTAGGAAACTGCTGTACTCCCTTTCCCTCATCGTGGAGGGAAGGGTTACACTTCAGCAAGTTTCTCCCATTCAGATGAGGTCACCCCACCTGCCACACATGTGCACACAACAGGGGGGAAAAAGACAGGGAAATGGTTCTAAGATCATCCCTGGTCAAATCATCAAACCCTGCTAGTTCAAACTTCTTCTTCCATTGAGATTGGCATGAAGTTGGCAGAGAGGCAAGAAAAATTATAGTGCAAGCTATTCATATAGTGCAAGCTATTCATATAGTACAAGCTATTCAAACTGCCTGCAAGTTGCTCACAGACTAGTAAAGAACTCAGATAAGGAAACAAGAAATATATCGGGCATGAGATTAAAGGGACTTTAAGCACAGAGCACATAGGAATCACTTAAGAGAGTCACTTATACCAAGCTGGAAAGGGGTAGTGAAGGATTATTCCTTGTGGAAGTGATGTTTGATCCAGGGCAGTAAAAGGGTAAAAGTAAGAGGGAAGAGTGTTGCAGGCAGAAGGAACAGCAGAGACAAAGGCATGAAGGTGTGTGTGTGTGAGAGTATATGTGTGTGTGTATGTGTGAGTGAGACAGAGGGAGAGAGAGAGAGAGAGAGAGAGCGAGCGAGCAAGCGGGAGCTGATGGGGCTCCAGTACTTACATGGGGAGCAAGATAACTCTGGAGAGGTAAGAAAGGCTCATCTTGTAAATATCT
This sequence comes from Mustela erminea, assembly GCF_009829155.1. NCBI lineage: Eukaryota > Metazoa > Chordata > Mammalia > Carnivora > Mustelidae > Mustela > Mustela erminea. The sequence continues at coordinate 70,709,892 of NC_045621.1, forward strand.
TTATAAGTCTCATTAATCAAATTAAGTTCAACTACATATAATATAAGATTGCAAAATAATAGTGCCTTCATCAAGATAAAGGATAAATTCTCCTTCACCCAAAGATGAGGCGGTGTGTAGAGTGACACTGGTGTAGCGCTTTTTAGTTTCATGAGGGACCCTGGCTGTGTGGGAGTCTGGAAGATGATGGCTTACATTCTGGGCAGCTCTTTGCCCAGCCACAGTCCAGGTTCTCCCGGGGAGGTGATGAGCAGCACCTCACATAGGCCACTCCAAACCACTCTAAGGAAGGCAGACACAGTCCTGAATCCTGAGAGTCTGCTGAAGGATGCTGAGCAGGCAATGGCATGATCCTTTTGGGGTGTGGGCCCCCGTGGGGTCTCAGTGAGAAGAGGACAAGTTTGCTGTGCTCACCTAAAGGATCCTGCTGTCAGCACAAGGTCTAGATGGTAGCAGACACTTCATAGTTGTGTTGGGAATGAATGAAAGGATGAATGAATGAATGGTGAGACTGGCAGCAAGAAGAATGAGAGTAACTGCCATGAGAAGAGTTCAAACTCGATTAATAGCACTAGGAGTGAAAAAGACAACACCAGCTGAGGACGGGCATGGTGTCCTCTGAGCATGAGAAAAGAGTTAAGGAGTAGTTTCAGATTTATGGTTTTGGCTGCTGGGAGGGTCGTACAATCTTTCACCAAGATAGAGGATAAAGGAGGAAACTTACAGGGTAGAAGGTCAGAATGAGTTCGGTTCTGGCCATGGTAATATTGAGCTGTCTATCTAGGGCATCCCAGGGGGAGGTTTCCAGGGACTTGATGCTGCTTCTCTGGACCCCAAGAGAGACCTCAGCTGCACCTCAGATCTGGTGCCACAAGCTTACTGGTAGTCGTTGAAGCCTCTGATGTGTTTTTATACCAAAAAATAGCTCAATTAGGGAAAGAAAGGCCGGACAGAGGGTAGAAGGATAGGCCTATAAAGAACCACAGCATTGAAGGCCTGGAAAAAGGAGGTGGAAACTTCAGAGGAAACTGAGACAGATTAATTCAGAGAGATTGGGGCGGGGTGAGGGTGTGCAAAGAATCGGGAGAGATAAATGTCCCAGAAGCCAAAAGTGAATACAGATGTAAGAGGGGAAAAAAAAAAAAAAAGGGTGTCAAATATTCCAGCAAGGTCTGGTAAAAGGAGAAAGGAGAATGCCATTGAATTTGGCAATTAGTAACTCCTTTCAGATTAGTTTGAGTGAAGAGTCGGTGGGCAAAGCCTCTCAATGGGAAGAAAACAGGGAAATAGGAACAAAAGCTGGATGATTCTTTTCAGAAGGATAGAAGAGGGACGCAGGTAGTTGTAACGGAACATATATTAGGTAAATCGAACTGAAACAATAAAAGAACTCAGCAATAAAACTCAAACTGTGTGGGAATCTCACTTAATTTTAGATTCAACTCATTCACATTTATAAAGTACTAACTTTATGCTAAGAAATATGCTGGAACTTTCATGTACTTAATTTTTTATTATGGAAAGTTAGTACCCTTCATAGTGGGTGAACAAATTTGAGGAATATTCTCTTCCCTTTCAGGCAAGTAAAAGTCCTCGGAATTTTTTTTTTTTTTATAGCCTGAATTCAAAATAATGTAATTTTCAAAAGACATTTATGCATAGAGGTCTTTTTTATTTGGCTTCTAATATAATTGTTCACTGACTCAATGCATTCAATAACATCTTAGTGGATTGGTATACTTTGGTTATTCCCATTTCACTACATTTTTGTGTGTGTGTGTGTGGCTTTGCTAAATCCTTTGGGGAACACTTTTAAAATATGCTACACTACTCGGCTCTGTGTCTAGGTATGGCTTTTTATCCCCCTCCAGGCATTCCATAAATAAGCCACTCTCCAAGAACAAGCAGCTCTGGAAAAAGACGTAAGTGACACATAGATCTGTCTGGTCCCTTTTTTCCTCGTGGGTTCATGTGAATGTACTATTTTGTTTTCAAGATTGGCTCAAAGAGAACCATAAGCACAACAAACACCAAATTCATCTTCGTTTACCCATCACATAGGGCAATGTCTCCTGCTTATAGGCACTCAAAAAAAAAAAAAAATCCTGGAATTAATGTGACCTCTTCCATTTGCTTCACTCAGCATTTCTCCTCTTGCGGAATACCGGCCGCTGTACCTTCCTGTTCTCTTTCTCCCGTGCCCCTTCATCTCCATTCTTTGGGTCACACTCTGGTTATGTCTCCCCTGGATGACTACCACATCCCACCATCCTGGTTCTAGTTATTTCTCAAGGTTTTTGTTTCTCGCTGATATTAGCTTTGCAATTATTCAAAAGCAATGGCTACACAATCTGCAGTCATCAAGGGGCCCTTCTCCAGCTAGTCGGAAGGGGCATGTAGGCCCCCTTGGGACTTGTCCCTTTTCATCCGCCTTCCTTTGCACTTGTCAACCTCCACAGAAAGCCTCAGTGTTATTTCAATGAAACCAGAACACAAAAGGTAGCCTTGATGGGGAAAATGTTCCTGTTTTTATTTTCAGAATTGTCCAAAATGGAATGGAACAACTTTTATCCCAGACAAGAGGACACAGACCACCTTTATGCCAACACTGCCTTGAAGTCGTCCCTTCTCAAATGAAAGCCAGCCTTGTACGCTGTAAAGTCCGTGGTTTAACTCAACAGAAAAACTCTTTTTTTATTAGCTCTTTTGTTCTACTTCCACTGGCTCATACATTGCTACCATTTTCTGCCCTCCTCAGAACAAGTTCTAGGATTTGATTGCCATGTAGTAAGTGACACTAAAGAACATTTATAATACCTCCCAAATGGTCAAATATGGTAATTCCCAATGGTCAAGTCAAAATCAAACGTGTGGCTCCTGAACCTCTTTCCTATTAAAAACCTCCACTGAAATACTGAAGCAACCGCAAAGTCGACAGTAGACACTACAAATGGATTTGCTGCTTTAAAGGTCACTAAGTCTCTTTCTCTCCCATGCCTCAAAAACTCCCACTGAGATAGACAGGGGAAATCCAATGGATGTTTTGAGACACACACCAAGGGCCACTTGCCTCACAGTGGAAGACAAGTACCTAGCCCCCACCATGTGAGAAACATCTGTGAAAATTGCAGGGTCACCCTTCTTTTCTGATTCTCTTCCTACAAGTGGAAAGTTCACTTCTCCAGTGAAATTACTTGTTTTTACAAGTCTTCTTACAAGAAATGGCATTCATGATTCAAGATCATTTTTTTTTTCCTGACCAAGATGCTATTTTTAGCAGAGATGGGGGTGGGATAGGATTTCAGGCAGAAAATACTTAGAGGCCACATGGTTAACGAGAGAGGATTAATGGAAGGTAGAGCCAGTTAGTGGAGAGGATACGGGCGGAGGGCAGCAAAGGACCTGAAATTTCCTCTCGGTCACCTCTCGGCCTCCTCTCGGCCTCCTGAGCCTAACAGGCTGGCTAGATTCTCCTTGGCCTCCAAATGATATTCACAGTATCTCTCCTTCACATTTCTTAAGAATGTGGGATAAAAAAGTAAAGATAATGTTGTTTGTTAGTGTTTTCTTTAATAGAAAGTGATATATAAAATGTGGTGAAAGAAATCACCTTTATCTATGCTTTCTGCTGGCTTTATAAATTCACTATAATCCTGGGTGGTTTCTGGTCTTCTCTTAGGAATCTTCCTGTGGGTCAGTAGAAAAATTACTGTCTTATCTCCTATAAAAATAAAGGATCAAAGGATCATGGGTACAAAAAGACTTTGGTACATCTCTCTGCCTCCCGATGGGACACACCACTCAGACAGGCAGGAAGCTACTCTTCTTTTTCTGAAATTCTCTCTCTCTCTTATTTTTTTTTTTTATTATGTTGAATCCAGACTCATCAAAGTGACTGATATCTTTTGTTATATACAGAACACTTGGCTGCTCGTTTCTTTTCAGAAGTGTCTGTGCTACAGAGGCTACCTCTCCCCCTCACATCCCTCCCCCACACGGATCTCTCCCCCACACACACCATCTCCCTTCCACACAGATACAGAAAACACAATATTCAGCAGTGGTGGCGAAAAGACTATACGTCCAATGAATGGGATTCTCTGGTTAATTGAAATCTCTGGTCAATGAAATGAAACCTTTGTGTTTCAAGCTACTTCACAAGTTCAGTGCTGGGCACACACGTTTGTTCCAGGAGTTGGGATTCGCAGAGCCACAGGACCATCTTTCCAAATGTCAGGTCTAACTGGGTGGTACTTTGAACACAAATAAAGAATGTATAAGATATTGGGTTCAATGTGTACTGGTCTGAAGAACCCTCCTTGGAAGGTGATATTTTCAAAAACAAAATTCTCTCTGGTTATCACTTTATCATTTGTCTTTTTTTTTTTTCCCCCAGACAAAGGCAGGGAGAATAAATCCGGTTGTCTGAGGATTGCTATTAGTTGAACCTGAGGTGGGTTCTAGAATCTAGTTAATTTTACTCCCATAAAAATAAATCAAAACAATATAGTTTTAGCTAATGTCATAGAAAATCAATCCTCTCTCTCTCTCTCTCTTCTGGTTTCAAGATTATTGAACCAAATCTTAGAATGTTAAAAGACATTAAAATAGGACATATTAGCTGTTGTGGTTAATTTCATGTTTCCAGCTTCGTGCTCTTTGGATGTGATTATCGCCTTTGGCTCACTGTATTCTCGTTGGGATCAATCCCCAGGATCCAGAAACCTCAGTAAGACCTATGGCTGCAAACTTCAGTATTTAGATTCTTTGTCCTTAACAGGGAACCTTCTGCTCAGGCTTAAGAGCATAGACTTGGAGTCAGTGTGGGGTATAAATCCTGTACCCACTACTTACCAGCTTTGTGATTTTAGGCAAATTATTTAACATCTCTGTGCTTCTTTGTTAAATGGGTAAAATAGCACTATCAGCTAGGGCTATTGCGAGATTGAAATGAGATAATGTGGGTAAAGTGCTAAATACAGAAATCTCTACTTAAATCTGGCTTAGTTTTTTTTTTTTTTTTTTTTTTTTTTTTTTTTTTTTTTTTGTGGAGCATGGAGTCCCATATGGGGCTTGAACTCACAATCCTGAGATCAAGACCTGAGCTGAAATCAAGAATCAGATGCTTAGCTGAGTGAACTACCCAGATGCCCCCAAATTTGGCTGTTTTCACTGTTAGGCTGGCCTCTTCTCCCAAGCCTCACATAGCACTATTTCCCAGAGGAGCTCCAAGGACCAAATGTATTACAGTTACCTGGGGAGGTTTCTGAAAAATGCAGATTCCTGGTCCCTACTCCCAGAGAAGTCTCATTCAATATGTCAAGGTGGGGTTTAGAAAAGCGTATTTTTATTAAGTGCTCCTAATGTGAGACAGAAGTTTGAGAAGGACTGCCATAATGGTTCTAAGAAACATTTGATTATTTGATTGTCTCTATTCACTAGTAGGTGTTCTTGAAGTTGGTTGTTCTACACTGGCCGGGTCCAAGCCTTTCCTTCACTCTAGCAACTCAGACATTTCATGTCCCAGGACCATGGACTCTGGTCATTTGTTGGCTACCTAACATTTGAACCCGCAACATTTAAATTCTACTTTAAAAGTCTTGCTGGGAGACAGAGAACTCGCTTCCACTCCAAAAACCCCCTCTCTCATCCTCCTCAAGCCCTAACCTCTCCACACAAGCACACGCCAAGGCAAGGGCACTACCCAAGATTATCCAAACAGCCACTGCTACCCAGACTTTGAATCATGGGGACAAAGACCCAAGGACAAAAGGGTAGATGATTGGTGACCAGCCAGGGATGGTGTGGCCAACAGCTCTGACAGTGTAGGGCAGACCCAGTGATAAGGAGCATCCCCACCCCTGCCCCTGCCATGTCGGAATAAAAGTGTCTTTGATGAGGTAGGGGAAAGTGGCTTTTTTAGTGCTAAGATGTTCTACAATTATGCTAAAAGGGAGACAATCTTAAGAATATTTGATAAGGTTAAGCAAAGAGACAAAGACTCAGGCAGCATACTAACACCCAAGAATGATGCTGTGGGCAGTTAAGCAATATTTGTAAGGGAAAGGTTTGCTATCTTGAAGATGCTTCTCTCAGAGGCAAGCACAGGCAAACCCCTGTTTTTGAGCTCCTTCTACTTGCAGAACCTGAACACAGGCCCCAGCTCCTGCTCTAGGTTTTTCAAGGTCAATCTAAATAGAAACAAAGCCTGGACTTAATGATAACAGGAAAAAGAAGCACCAAGTGAGACAGTCAGTGCCATGAAAGACAGAGAGGACTGTAGGAACAATGAGAGAGAAGGACCCTGAAGGTGGACATGGGTGGATGGGAAGGATGCTCATTGCACAAAGGGCTACCCATCCCCACCCCCAGTTCTCCCAGGGAACACTCAGCTAGAAGCAAACTTCTATCTTGTGCCTGCCTCCCTTACATTCTTCTTGCTCAGGAGCAGAAGGGACTTCAGTGACGGGAGACCTCCTGGCCTGCTCTCCTACCAAGAAACATTTTTGTGGGATACGACCCTGTTGCCCTTCAAAGGGAAGATCAATAGATTTAGGGGAAAAGTTCAATTCAAGAGGATGCAACAGTAAGCTCTTCTGTCTGCGGAGCTAGTGAAACCAAGGCCCATACTCTCAAAGTACTAGGGTAGGGAGAGGATTTGATGACCTTACCAGCATCTTCTAGCAGAAGTGTTCTCAATTCTGTGAATATGCTACACACCCTTTATAATTAAGCACAGCTTTGATCAACCATGGCTCTGCTACTCCTTAGGCAATCCCTTCACCAGTCTGAGGCTGGTGTACATGGGGTGGTATAAATGGGATGGAGGAGACACTGTGGATTGTGTACCTGGAATCATTCACCACTACTTCCTTTGTAACATAAACCTCTTCTGTTCTGTGTCCTCCACCAGTCTCCATGCAGCAATGGACCTCAGGGCACCCATGGCTCCATCTCTAGCCCCAGGAATAGGCTGGATTGGTATAGAATTACTCCTGTTCCTCTTACTAAGGATGGGTTCAAGAAGCACATGTGATGAAATTTGGCCAGTGAAGCATGAAGGGAAGTCTGCAGGATATCTTTTGGAAGAAAATTCTTGCTCCTAAGAAAGAGCCATGGGGGAAGAATCTGCCATCTTCCCTCCAGTCTGGGGATGGAGGCAACACCAATGACAGAAGTTTGACAGAAATAACTGGGAGTCTTGATGACAGTGTTGAGTCACTGAATTAACCAACCATGAAATCTGCCCACAGAGCTGAACTAAGAGTGTATTTTTTATTGTTAAAGATATTTTGGTGGTATTTTCTGTTACTTGCAGCCAAAGGCATCCAATTGATAGAGAGGAGATAACAGTATCATTGCGTATCTGTAAGGGCCAAGGGAAATAAAATACATAGAAAGGCATTTTAAAATGTTCAGTAATATATAAAGTAATACACTGTTATTATCATGAATGAATGCTTAATTGCCTTCCATGTCTTCATGAGTTTTCTCTCAAGATCATTAAAACAGAATTTCCATATTTATTTTTGGAAATAATCCAAAACAATTTCCAAATCTAATTAATATTATCTCAATGTCAATGAGGATGGGAAGATGAAAAATGAAAATTTGATCTTGGATTTTGGTGGAAGTGGCAGGATTTGGCAGGAGGATGGCCATGCACTCCTGTTACCCTCCTTGATAGGGGCTCTACCCTGGCCTTTCCAACCAAATGCCAAGATAGTTTAGCCTTTCTTGAGCATTTCCTTTTAATACTTTCTTTGTGCGTCTGTGTATCATTTTCTCCGTGTGCTTCCTTAAACTCCCTCTTGTAATCCCATTGACTGGAATGACACTCAGTAGCAAAGTTAGGCATAATCAATGTCAGAACATAGTCTGAAATCAGCCCTGGACTCTTGCAGCTGCTCCACTTTCTAATTCACTTGGAACTTTATGGATGGCTTTTCTCTCTTTCATCGCAGAGCAAAGAACAATGCTGAGGAAAATGGGATAGGAGTGCACTCTGTTCCTCTCTGGGTCCTATTTCATTCTAAGTGTGTTTCCAACTGGGGATTTAGAACAGAACAAGCCAGTAACTGAAACTTCTTTCCTAGTTTTAAATGATTAGTAAATAAGAATGTACCTCCAAGACAGAGCTGGTATATGGAGTTAAACTGCTCTTGCTAGCTTTTCCAATATGTCTAGCTCTTGAAATCAGTTATGATTTCATTTCTAGTCTCAGATACAGAGTTCAGTTTTAAGATGGTCTTCACCTAGCAGGAGGGACAATTGGGATGAAAATTCCTGATTCCAAAGAACCACAGTGTTCTTGGAAAGACTTTTTAGATCTCAGATTGAAAGTATGCAGTCTTCTATGAAGACTCACTCTGTGTGTGCATATGTGTGTGTGTAGACTATATATAGATATATAGACTATATATATAGGCTATATATGTATAGATATACTACATATATATGTATATAAGCATGTGTGTGTGTGTGTGTGTGTGTGTGTGTGTGTGTAGTCAAAGCTACCTCAAAGCTACCGAGCCCAGTCCCTGCAAAGATTCAAGAGCCAAATAGATCAAGAGACTTGGTATATACCACACAGCTTACCCAGGATTGCAGGTGGTAGAAGTGAAAGGAACTGCAATAGAGCTATCTGTTTAGTTCATACTATGTGCTTTGCATTCATTATTTTAGACCTCAAAATCCCCTCATATAGCATGTGCTATTTACCCCTTTTTTAGAAATAAGAAAAGGAAAACTTAGATATACTCTATGTTGTCCAAGTTCTCCCAGCCAAGATAGAGAGATGGTCCTCAAACTTAGGACTGTGTAACTCTGAAGTCTATGCTCATAGCCACCTGACCAGATTGGTATTTATTATATGACACGAGAGGCTCATACAGCCTGTCTAATCTTACCACGCCTAGGTAACACATTCAGAAGGAAACGGAAATCAAAGTAAGACATTATATTCTAAACTTTTATAGCTCGTTATGGTTACTGAATTGTAACCAATATTCATTCTGTCATAGAGAAAAAAAATGAGCCTCATAATATGATCTAAACCTACTTGATGTTTATATATATATTAAAATAGCATCCACACCAGAGGTAACTCAGTCTCCTATCAAAGCCCAACACCCTCTTCCTCAAAGCTCTAAAAGATTCTTAGAAACAAGAATAACTTTCTTTTATTCTTTAAGTATTCAGACAAAACACCTTGACTTTATCCTTTCAGACCTCCCCTATTTATCAGGCTGACATTTTGAATTTGGGTTTGCTATGAAAATAGCTTACCCAATGAAAGAGCATTGTGTGGGGCCAACATCTTTTTTGAGCACGGTGACTCTTGGTTTCATTGTTCTGTTTTGCTGCAGAATTACCATTGCTATTTTTAAATCATTGCTGTAGACTTGTCAGCTTTGAACCACTCCTGCTCTTGGCTGCATGGGCTCCAGCCGCCTATCCTGTCCTACTGATGAGCCATCCCACGTGTACTATTTTTATGGTCTCTCATCTATTTATAATTGCTTCTCAAAAACTAGAAAATTGTGTTTGTGCCCTACTTTTTCCCCCCCGATCTACATTACCCCTCTGACTGAAGTAATAACCTGTCATGCTTAAACAATTAGCGTAATGCAGAGGACACTCGGGCCTCCTACACACTGCTAATGGAACATCGAATGTAGCTTTAGGAAGTCAGATAAAAATGTGTTTTACAGGGGCCAGCACTGCATTCCTGCGTTCTGGCAAGCCACCTTTGCATGGGACGATCACACTGAGCGCTCCTTCAGGGGTAGCCATCTCTCTCCACTGAGGTCTGAGACCCATGATAGGATAGTCATGGTTCCATGACTCAAATGCCTCCAGTACATTGGAACCGTCATTCTGTGCTCTGTGGGACACCACGGCAGAACAATGTCCATGTCTTTCAACCGATGCTCATTTTCAGAGTAGGTTCTGAGACACACCCCTGGCTTCAGGTAATGAAAGATTTGTTTTCATCCCCACATTTATTCACTCAATATTAATACTGATGAACAAAGTCTTTCCAGGCTCTTATTCTGGAATATGCCCAGTTTAAGGGCTACATTATCAAACCTTCCTGAACCAAATTCTTAACTTCTGCCTTTAGTAAAAATGTAAGTGATGGATTACCTTTCTGAGCCTTTACGAAGAGGTGTATGATACAGAGGTTAAGGGCATGGACTGTGGAATGAGTGGGCATGGGTTTGAATTTTGACTTTATCATTGAACTAGCTGTGTGATCTTGGGGAGACTTTTCAATCCCTCTGCCCTCAGTTTCCTCACCCTTTAAGTGGGAGTAATTACAGTATCTAACATCAGGCATTGTTATACAGATTCAATGAGAAAATTCAGGGAAATCTCTTCAGGCAGAGAACATAAGTCCTTGCTGTTAGTACACAGCAAGCCATGGGCTAAGTCCATCACATCAGTTATCTTGATTAAATATACAAGGCGGGCATTCTCTTTGCCTCAATTTCAAGAGGAGAAAACCAAGATTTAGAAAGGCTAAATAACTTGCCAAAGTTTGTACAGGTATACTTAAGGGTGAAGTCGAGAGTCCAAACCAGGCATTCTGCTAACAGAGCCCCTGTGCTTAAAAACACTGTTATACTGTCCTGACTTCTAGCTTTCTAGCCAACCTGGGTTGCCTTCTGTCAGATTTGGTGTGATTGGGTCTAGCTGGGTTTGGCTTCTAGAATTGCATACAAGTAAGCAGCCCTTTGAAGAATCTAATCAACAGCCTGGCTCCCCCATGTATAAAATTGTGTTTCCATTATCTTCATTAATTTATTTTTTACTTTCCCAGGATTCTTGTTGGTGAGCATGGAATTTTTCTGCACTCGAAAGGAGGAATTTAGCAATCAGAAAACTGACCTTACTGCATTCGTTGTTATTCATGAGACAGTTTTATTGAAACAGAACTGAATCACACCAAGGACTGAAAAATTCCCTTTTTGAGTCTTTTAAGTGCACATAGATATTGATTCAAAGACAAAAGCTTCCCGTAATTTCTAATGGAAATAGTATGGAAATAAATACTGAAAAATAACCTGGAGACAATGAAATGATGAACTATTCTGTCATCCCCTTTGAGAAATGCGAACTTTTTCCTCCATCTGTGTGTAGAATGTACAGCCAGAGTAGAGCAGAGGCCATGATTTTATAGGCAGGCTTCACATCCTTTAGGGACTGTCTGACTGTCACACTGGGTGGTTTTACACCCCATCAAATAGATTCCCTTTTTTCAGAAAATAAACATGAGCCTTATCACATATTGCTTGGCTAGCTATTTTAATTAGAGTAATGTGAGGTATTAATTATGAATATCTCTCTAGGGTGGTAATAAAGTAACTCAAGGAAAAGTTAACAACGGTAACAACTGTCGAAATGATAGCTAACTTTTATTAAGTGCCTTCTGTATGCCAAACATTTTATACATGTGATCTGCTTTAATCCATCTATCAGCTTCTAGGAAGTAAATACTGCTATTATCTCTGCATTATAGGTAATAACTGAATCAGATACAGTGTGGAAGTACCTTGCCCAGATGTGGCAAGAATAGCTAACTTTTCACCAACACTTATGCTTCCACCTCCCATAGAATCAAGTTGCCTGGGCAAGGACTACATTCCCAGCTTTCCTTGCATCTTAAAGGACTATGTGACTATTCCTCACCAATAGAAAGCCAAGGAAGAAATGTGAGTCCTCTCTGTCAATTCCTGGGTGTGCTTTTTCCACACTCCCCCCTTGCCTATTGGTTAGTTGGATGCAGAAGATACTGAGGTTCTAGGAGATGCAAGAAACATAAGATGCATTGGATGGTGACATAGGTGAGAAATAAACTTGCATTGTGTCAAGGCACGGACAATAAATTGGGGGTTTATTTGTGATAGCAACTAGTGCTACCCTAAGAAATACATAAGATTACCCCCAGAGCAGCCAGAAAGCAAATCAAGGGATTCTCTCTCATCCCTATTCCTAACCTGCCCACTAGAGTGCCTCTCAGGAAGGGGGCAGCAAGCTCCTCATTCTGGTTCCACTCATGGCATAAATGCAAAGGAGGAGAGAAATAGTATTAGAAGACCAAGCCTAAAGAGGTCTTCTGAAGAGAGTCTAGACCCACTTGTGTCTCACTGCATTGAATTCCTCTTTGGTTACTTGGTATGAAAATCTATCTACATTATGTTGAAATGCTGCCCTCAGGAAGTTTGCATTTCTTATCTCACTTTAAACTGAATGTGAGTTCTGCTTTCTGAGAACCCACCAAAAAAAGAGAGCGATTTAAGAAAGAAGTAAATAATTCCTCTAGATACAATCCTGAGTGAATTGGGTAATTTTCAAGTCTCTGAGATTGATAAGTGTGTCCCTAACGCAGCAGTATTCCAACCTTAAATAGCACAGACCTGAAGGTGACAACTGTGGGTTTAAATGCTAACTGAACTCCAGCAAATTGGATTTCCAAGCTCCTTATCCCACGCCACCCCCACACTTTCCCTCAACCATCCCAGTTACCCAAGCCAAAGCATACCATTTTTATGGGCGAAATTTCCTGGATGGTTATGATTTTAAAATCTCTGGCCTCAGAGTGCTATAATTACCTCTTGATGATGTAATTAGTAACAAAATTTAACAGGGTATCATGGGACACCTAGAACCATTCCAAACGCATCCACCTCATTTTTAAAGGGTTTTGAACCACTTCCCCAACCAACTACCCATAAAACTGGGGCTCCCAGGGTGACAGAGCTCACCCATTCCTGGTGAACAGTGCACAGTGACCTATGCAATAATGTTAGGTTGAAGAATATTATAAATGTTGTCAGTGACCAGTAACTCACAAGCACTCTCATTACCTTACCAGCAGCGGAGGCAGGTGTGCTGAAGTTGGTACCCTGGGACACATTAGACATGATGTAGGGAATTAGTCATTAGTCCCCATAAGGCGTGTTTTACTCCCACTGTGGTGATGCAGAGGGTTTAACGTGAGAGCCCCGGTGTGAGAGCTGAGCGATACTCTGGCAGCTTAGATGCTGTCTAATGAGAGCAGGGCAGGCCAGCCCTGAGTTCACATGAGATGGGGATTTTCCTTTCAACGCTGCCCCTCCCCTGCCACCCCGATCACAATGAGCATTGCCAAAAGAGAACTGAGCGTCACCCTCCAGTGACATTGTAAAAGCCCGTAACGACAGCTTGGTGTCCAACACACATATCTTCAGTGCAGGCTGTGGCTGCTTGCTTTTCCAGGGTTTGAAGATTTCAAATGTGGAGTGAAAGAAACTGGTCAGCAGCTGATTTGGCATGTGTTAAAGGAGACTTTTGTGGGATCGGACGTAACAATGTCAAGTAAGAAAGCAAAATTCCATCTCATCAGTGAGGAAGAAGCAGCTAAAATTTGGAAGTCCTCTGGGACTCTCTGGAAACTTCTAGAGTTAGTTTAACAAACCACTGGCCTCGAGACTTTCAGTGGAACTCGTACATACAGACGAACGCACAAAGTGCCCACTTTGTATTGCTGGGTAAGTTCTGACATTTAAAGTCATCAGAGGCTTGGAAGAGGATGAGAGACTTATTTCCAAGTAGCGGAACTATGCAGATATAATAGTCTCATTCAGAGCAGGAGGGAAAAACACCTTAGCAGAGAATGTGAGTAGGACTACAAGCTTGCCATGACAGAGGTCTCCATAAGAATGAAAAATGGATCCAATGCTGAATGGGAAATTAAGTAGTCCTCAAAACAAAGACAAAGCTCAAGTTTCCCATGTTCTGCCTGAAACTGATTTGAATGTAGCCTATCAATATTAGAATTGAACTGAAGATCTTTGAAGAAATTCTATGGATTGTGGAAGAGGAAATTGAGGCTGCTAAAGTCACTCAGAATTGTCTTGAACATCAGTGCTCTCTGGAGGTGGGAAGTTTAAAGCCTAGGGTCATCTTTCCTTAGCTATTTATCTTGAGCTAGGCATTTATCTCCTCTGAGTCTCATCTGCAAAACAGAAATAAAAATAACATTTTCCTGGTTTATTCCTTATATTTATGGAGATCAAATGAAGTAAAGTGGGAGATTCCATTTTAAAAGAACTGCAAGACCAGCTCCTTCCTAAATCAGAGAGAGGAGAAGTCCATGCTCTGAAAGCTTCAAGCCCTACTCAAGGAAACCCTTGACTGTTGCAGAACAACAGTTTAAAAGCCAAAGAGTTATGGAAGTGAGCCAGACTAATGCCCCAGGGGTTGTGTGGCAAACACTGCTCTGGGTGAGGAGATACTTAAATGTGTTATAGGGGAATAAACAGTACTCCTGGTGTGCATGCCCAGCACACTGAGAATACTTCTTCAGAGAATATGGCAGAGACACCATAGAAGTCCATTGTCTTTGGGCACCTGGGTGGCTCAATCAGTTGAGCGTCTGACTCTTGACTTCCTGTCAGGTCATGATCTCAGGGTTGTCAGATTGAGCCCCTCATCAGGCTCCGCACTCAGCCTGGAGTCTGCTTGGGATCCTCTCTCTCCCTCTCCTGTGCCCCTCCCCCCAATAAGTAAATGAATAAAATCTTTAAGGAAAAAAAAAAAAAAGAAGAAGAAGTCCATTGTCTTGATGGGCATGCCAACTTCCTTCCTGGTGAATGAAAGTGGTGTCTCCTTCGAAAGTTGACTCTTGCTTGAGTCATGAATCATCTCTACCCCAGCAGGTGGGTGTGGATTAGAAATTCTCCCTTCACCTCTTCACTGCCCACACCCACTTGTTCATCGTGTTAACTCCCTGAGACATATACCAATTACAGTTCCTCAGTGGAGCCCTCCAGCCTTGTGGCAGTGGCCTGTGAGTTCTCCCCTATTTCTGGACCACCTCAGCCTACACACTGTACCTGGCTTTCCCTTCCTAAAGCACCACATTAAGGAAAAAAATTGTCATTTTCCATGATTTGCTCAAACTTCCTTATGCACCTGTTAAGAGCATCCATGACCTGGCCCCATTCACGTTTTGAAATTTTCTCTACTCAAAACCTGCACTTTCTTTAAGCTGAAAATGTTTTCCAAACATATGACACACTTCCCCCACCTCCCAGACTTCACTTAGATTGCTTCTCTCTTTTTGAGGTAGGACATCCAAACCAAAGGCAAAATCTTTACAGTAGCTCATACCTGCCCACATATTTGCAGAGTTTCCTTGCTATATTGCCCTGCTGAAATGTGTCTCTTACATTAAGCTTTTTTACATGCCCCTAGATGAATTCACCCTTATCCTATAGTTGTTTGGACTTGGCTCAGAACCAGTGCATATTTCCCTTGTAATATAATTTATTTGCTTGTCGTATTCTTTCTTCTAGACTGTAAACTCTTTGAGGTCAGGGGAATATGTCTTACCTTTATTTCCACTGATTATTTAATTGAGTAGGCATTCAGTATTGTTAGATGAATGAATGTGTTAATGAAAAAATGAAGTCTTGCCTTTCTTTCTTTGCCCATGCTGTTCTACACAAAGTACTCTGCCTTTGGCTTCAAAATAACAGCCATTCTTCAATGTCAAGCTCAAGGCTCATTCATTTGCTCCATAAAGCCTTCCCTAAACTACCTCAGACCCCACCAACCCCTCTTCTGTATTTATAGTCTATATGCCAGAAAGCCAAGCAGATTATCTCCTAAGTGTTCACTATCTGTTTGAAGACACTGGTCTCCTCTAAAACAGAAGGTCTTAAATCTGAGATCCATAGGCAGGATTAGGAAAACCATGAACCCTTTCAAGCTGAATGCAAATTTTAACACAAATGTCCAGGAGCTCTATATCCCCCAAAAGGTGAAAAGAACCACTGTTCTAATGGCCCAAGAGCTCCATGATCCCTCCAGAGATGACAAGAACCACTGTTCTAATGGGACTGTAACTGCTCTCCTAGAACAGAGATGGAGTCTGTCTTGTACATCTTTCATATTTCCCTCAGTAGCTAACCAAGTGCTAGGAACAGATAAGACACTGCCATTGAGTGGCTAGAAGTATCCCCTTGACAGGATCAATGTTTCTTGACTTCCATCGTGCCTACTTAGCTTAACCCCCAGCCTGAGAGATGGTACATAGAGCTTAGTAGTAGCATTGCATGTAGGCAAGCAGATGATTGAAGGATTATTATGGTGAGTTATGCCTACATCAGAATGGTAGAAGAGCATTTGGCTGGAGGGCATTGCCTTTCTCTGTGTGGAATTCCACGATGAGATGGGACTGGGGGTGTCTTTGCTGCAGCAAGGCATTGAGCCCTGGGCAGTTCTGGGGAGTTAAAAAGCAACCCCGCAAGGAGCTTGTCTCCTCTGGAGACAGGTCTGGCTTGGTCCAGGCAAAATCCTAACCATTGTTTGTCCCCCCCCCCGCCTCTGCCCCCCGCACCTGACCTGGCCTGCCCTGGCCAACTTGGTCCCTCACAGCAGGCCAAGGTTTGGAGAGCGCCGGATCCCATATGTGTTGAATTAATATAAAATAGCCTTTCTAAAGCATGGTGCTTTAGGGAGATAGTGTTAGCGCAGAAATGTCAGGATTTTCAACTGGGGTTGAGCGGCAGGACAAAATAAGGTCTGTTACCAGCTGTAATGATTTTACGAAAAGAAAAATAATCTATGGAGTCTTTTAAAGTCACCAAATGATGACTTTGGCTGTTTAACAAGAATTGATTTAAGACAACAACAACAACAGGAGACGCACGATTGGTGATTTCTGTTTTAACAAGCTGAATTCCTTTTGGTTTCTCCTTGATTTAAGTCATGGTTTGTGTTACAAACCTAAAAAAAAAAAAAAATTATAAGCCGCTAGTGTAGTCGTGGTTTTCGATAAAACTCTCTTAAGTAATGATGATCCCACCTTATTTAGACAAGTCAGGGGTCAATATGGCCTTATTTGCTTCTGGTTTTCATTAGTGGCGCTCTCTCTGTGGCACGGTACTGCCTACCAGCTCCTTGAATACACAGAGGAGTCATGCTTCGGTTCTGCATGTATTAAGAATGCAGCCATAGCAACTACTAGCATTAATGAACTATTTGCTTATGCAGTAATAATTAACTTCCATTACATTACTTTGTGTGATTACTTTCTTAATTGCCTGAATTATGCATCCATTTAATATTTAATAACCATTCTCAGAAATCAGACACTGGTAAAAAACAAATTGCTCACAGTTTCCTTGCAATAATTAAGCTCACAAGAATAAATGAAACCTTTTAAAAACGAATGCCTTGTGATTATATCCTTGCATATAGAACAAGATCCTAAATTAGTTATTTATTAAATCTAAATTTAAGTCCAAATAGTGCATTTTTCACTTTCGCCTCGGGAAATCAACCTGCACGGTACCTGATATCAACAACAGAATTAACTGCCTTCTATTTTCTTTGGGAGTCACAAGCTGCATTAATATTTATTACCATGCAAAATTCAAAAGTCCTTAAAATATTGTGTGTTTATTATTTATTTCAACTTGGCATCTCTTTTACACGAGGTAAGTGAGATGTTTAGTTGGAGATTAAAGTGTTATGAAGTGAGATCAATAGCTCTCCATTAAGATGGGCTATTGTGAGAGTCCCCCATTCTTTTCTGCTTCCTACCCATTCCCCCCCCCGCCCCCTCGCGCCCCGCCCCGCACTCACAGACACTCATGCACACTCACATACTCACACAGACTCAGGTCCATGCATTCATCTCCTAGCCTCTTACAAAACAGTAAAAACACGCATATGCAATGTGTTTTTAACCAAGCAAAAGAAGATTCATGTCAATTCATCTTCCTACATTTGCACTCATAGCCAGGCAGCCCGATCTCGCCTTTGCAGGTTGCCAGCTAGAGCTCTCAGAACCCCGTGCCCTTCTGTTGGCTCCCAAGCAAAGCCACACGCTGATTTGCAAAGTGATAATGCTATTATCCTATTGTACATCAGCCTCAGTTCCCACTGGCTTGCAAAGTTATCACTGTCTTAACAAATAAAACGTGTGACTGCTTTATCACAGATTTCTTGGTGAATGGATTCTATTGAATCTGGACAAGACAGGTTTTTTTTTTTTTTTTTTTTTTTTAATCTGCCTGGGACCACATCTGCAAAATTGTTCTGCCATTCCACATTGATTATGGCAGCCATGTACAGGCGTGTTTATCTGAACCATAACCATGTTAGTCTTAAGCTACAGGGACACTGGGATGTTATTTACCCACCGTTACCCTGTGCGTACATAATACACACCACATAACGTGTGGCCCATGGAGAAAGGGAGGGGGGTGCTTAAGCATTTTGTACCAAATAAGCTAGTGGAGAATAAATAGATGCAGCCTAAGAAATTAGGTACAGAGTGCCAAGCGAACAACCTAGATGAACCATTTTCCTACCAGGGAGGAGAATCTCTTTGCTAGATGTGGAAATGGCCATCATGGGGAAGGGGTAGCTTTAGGGGCGGGGGGTTGGTGCGCAGAGAACCAGAGGAGTTTAGGGTGTCACAAGTCAACAATGGCCGCTCTCCTGAGTTTCTAAACTGAGCTAAATTGATGCCAATCTGGCTGACGGTTGTTACAGTGGGCAGAGTCATTAGGATTTGCTTTTTAAATGATCTCTCAGCCTGTAAGGCTGAGAGCTGCTCGCAAGGCAAGGTTAGAGAGAAAATGATAGCAGTATGTTGATGCTTCACAGACCTCATGATAGTTTCCGTCTGTCATTATTTACGTCTGACTAGATGCGTCATGTCAGCTACCTAGGATGTACTTTAATGCAAAGCCCTTGCTCGCCTTCGCTCTCGTGTAGCCGGGCTGGGCTACTATTATTTTTGCATCTCGCTACACTTAGGTGAAGCTTGCTTCAATCTTTCAGTAATGACACGCCACAGAAATAAAAATGGTTGTGTCCGAGTTAGTATACATGCTTGTATTCTAACAGGACTCGTCAGCAGTGCTCAGAGAAAGAAAAACGTGAATTTAAATCAATGAACAGACATTTATTAAAAGGTCAGCCTAATTTTATTTGTTTCAGCTTCTTTGCCAATATTTTAAAAAGGGAAAACTGTTTTTCTTTGGCTTTGGATTGGTGTCATTGTTATTGGATAGGATCACTTCTTGGGGGGGGGTCTAAAAACTAATATTTGATCAAACTCGCTCATGTTGTTTAATTAATATCATCTTATACCAGTTTTATAAATTCTATCAGTGCCACTGTAAATAAAACCACATGAAAAGCTTTTGTTTTATATCTAGATTATTGGCACCATTATGGACAAATTTTCAAACAATGTGCATTTATCTGTAAAACTCTATACAGAGAGGCCTAATCACAGACCTCATAGTGATTTTTGAAGCTAAGGTAGCTATTTCATGTATCAGAAAAAAAATATTATTATGGCAAAAAATAAAATAGGATATTTATGTTGCCTTTCCCCAATACTATCTTAACAAATGAGACTACCACCACTCCATATCTGTTCCTGGTAGAAAAAAGAAATGTTAGCTAAGATTTCTAGACTGTTAGAATCTATTGACACCATTTTATATGGAAAACTGCAACAGAGCTTTAGCAGGAAGTACATTTTAATAAGGGCCAAAATATTCTGGGTGATTTTTCCCTTACATTATGAGAAACATAGATTATAACTAGATTTAAGTGTGAAAGCAGCAATCTACAAACACACTTAAAAACACAAATTCATGTACATATATGTAATACCTCGAGAAAAACACATAAACGGTTTGCAATTTTTCTTTACATGTATA
This sequence comes from Mustela erminea, assembly GCF_009829155.1. Taxonomy (NCBI): domain Eukaryota; kingdom Metazoa; phylum Chordata; class Mammalia; order Carnivora; family Mustelidae; genus Mustela; species Mustela erminea. The sequence goes on from NC_045621.1 coordinate 70,729,631, forward strand.
ATTTAGTACCAAGACTTGAAAAGGTACAATTAAAAAAAAAATGACACACAGACTATGTCTGAGGATCATGTGTTTATAAAGTTTCCACCAAGATTCTACATTGAGACACTAAACTGCATCACTGTTTCCAGAAGATGAGTTATTACTCCACAATAAGTAATTTAGTATGAGAGAGAAAAAGGCACTGACCCATCCTGCCTACTAAGTCCTAAGTGTTTAACAGAATCTCAGGAAGACAGTGTTAACTGAAGAGGTTTCTCCCAGAAGCCTGGGTCATTCTGAAATAACTGGAGATATACAGGGCTTGATCTCCTTATTTAGGTAGAAAAATGCTTTTATTTTTGAAGTTTGCGTCAGCCGTGTAAGCATAAAAGTATGACGATAGAGATCTCTTTTCCATTTTAAAGATCAGAGGCCAGCTTCATAAAATGATATTTTCAGGTTGATGAATTCATATTTGCAGTATACTTTTATAGATTGCGGGTATAGAGCTTTGTCAGGACTAAAGGAATTGTCCTGTTATACGTGTGCATATACATTTATATGTGTTTTTGGAAGCCCACAGAACTTGCCTTTCTAACCAATGTAAATGTCATTACTACCAAGAATAATTATAATAATTTGAAATGAAATCAATCATATTTTTTCAACCTCTTAAATTTTTGAAAATAATTATGTTACATTCCCTATTAAATACTTAAAAAAAAAAAATCTTTCTCCTATGAGTTTTTCTTACCTCCTGCCAAGCGGCATATGTGAGTTGTATCAAAAAATGAACAGTAGGTGGCAGTCAAACCACTAAACTGCTTCAAGCCTTCATTAACCAGACTCTGTTGTTAAGAGTAATAGGAAAGTAGTATATTTTTCCATTTTAAAGAATTCATTTTATAATTAATCTTGAAATGCATTTCTAAGGTCCCAAGCTGCTGAAATAGTGAGTTGATTGCATCCTTAAGTGAATGAGCCCAGATAAAAGTAATTTAATTCAAGAACCCTTTCTGCTCTGTCTCCATGACTTTTTTTTTTTTTTCATTTCTCTGTTATTACTAGTTTAATGTGAGTCTTTATGCAGTTCTGTAGTTGTAGACATGATCTGCACATTCTTGGGCCAGAGCCCAGGACTATATAAGTCATGCTTGTGTATCTTTGTACAGATTTTAAATAACCTGCAGGAGGTTTTCCTTCCCCAGATACTGTGGATTGGGTATGTATGATCTCTTTCTGTGCCTGAGAAAATAAACTTGTTTATATGGAGAAGGTTCCAGAGAAGTAGCTGAAACACAGAAGGAAGATCCTAGAAAGCAGAGAATTGTAGACAACTAAAAATCTAAACAGTGTGAGTGAAAAGTAACTTTGCCTCAGAGGCTATGTCATCTCCAAGAGAGGGAAAGCCTTATCTTTTTGAATCACTCTGGTGATCCCACAGTTGAGAATGGGATGCCAGGCACATGGTCGAGGCTCCATGAATATTTGCTGAATGAATCGACGAGTGACCAAAATCCATGTCCTATTCATTCCTCAGAGTTCTATCCTCGAAGTTTTTGCTTGTGTCTCAGTTCTTCATGGACAGGGATGAGCTACCCCTCCCCCAAACATCACGGTTAAGTGCTGTCTCTGGGAATTGATATGGCCCCACGAAGGCAGCACAGCAGAACAGGACTCCAGTCTAGTCAGTCTAGCATGTGAATGATGCCTCTCCTATGACTTACTGGCCACATCTGCTTCTAGAAATCTAAGCTCATACTAACAGAAAAAGCAAAGCTATGCAAGTAGCATTGGCCTAAAGCTGAGGCAACTTGATTAATTTCCTTACCTCCTTGTGCCTCAGTTTCCTTGCCTGAAAAGTGAGGATAGTAATGGTGCCCACATATAGGGTTGTTGTAAAAACGAAAGTAGTAGGTACACGAGAAAAAACTTACTCTTGTTGGGCACAGAGTGAGTCCTCAATAAATATCAATTACTATTATTACATTTTATTCTTATGTTTCTTATTAATACTATTACTATTTATCACTGGCCCATGCTCATACGTAACACTTTACCAGACAATTTTTGTTCACCCGCATCTATGTGTTTCAATGAGAATTCCCGCTATAGTAAATGAACATGGTGAGATCAGGAAAGGTCTACCCAGTAGACAATGAAGTATGACATAAAAAGTGATGTGTTTTAAGTTGACTAAAAGCTTGTTTTTTTTTTCTCTCACTCTCTCTCTCTTTTTTTTCACCCAGCTTTAGGTACAGCAGAAAATAATGAACCCTTAATGAACACTCCCCACTCCCTACACCCCCCCTCACCCCTGCACTCCCACTCAGCACTTCCTCATATTCCAGTCCAACTGAGCTCGGGAAAACGTTTTCCCAACATTCAAAGCCCAGAATTTTTTCTCACAGCTATACCTGAATTCATTAAAAGGACCACTTTAAAGACAATTATGTTAAGGAGACATTAACAAGTGATTTCCCTTTGTCCCTTATTGAAACAGGGAGCTGCCTTTTGTCAAAACTAAATTCTGATCCCAAGACGACCTACGTTTCATTCAAACATCAGAAAGGAGGCAACTCAAGCTGTGTTTACAATCTGGCCATTTACTTCCCTTTTAATACAGATAGCAGTGGGTAAGCCCTATAGATCAGATTTTAAGGTAGCATTAATACATATTTTCTAATCTTGCTGGGAAATGTTTACAGAAATAAAATCCTTGACTTCAACCTATCCATCCATTCCTTTTGTTTTATGGCAAGCTCTCATCCATATTTTAATAAAGTAGAACTAGTCAAGTCTAAAAAAATAATGAGTAATTTGGTAACTTTCTGAGAGAGAGATTTTCTTTTTTTCCCAGAATCTTCTATTCTCTTAGGTGACTCTTTGAAGAAGGAGGTCAAAATACTGAGTTTGAACAATTTAAATAAGAGACATTGAGTAATTTAAAAATGAGACGTTCAGTACAAGACCCATTCATTTAAATTACGTGAAAATCCAAGGTAGACTGTGTGTAATTAGGAGCCATGTAAGTCCTCAGGCGATTTCAGTGGAGGTTAGGAGATTGTTTTAATAGAATATGACAAGGTTCCTTTCGTTTTTCATAAAATATCGTATTCCCTCTCGAAATGTAACACACCCTTAATGAAATCACAGCCCCTTTATTATTAGCAAATACGTTTTATGTTCTGAGAGATCAACAATGTGAAATAAATTACTGCAAATTAGTGACAGACAAACCTCAAAAGACTCAGAGGTGAGTTAGTTCAAACATACAAGCCTCATGTGAATCAGCCTATCTGAAGGCTTTGGTCGAAATCTTACCAGATAAGGTGGTCTGATGACAGATACAAGGGCCTGTGCAATGCAGGTTGCTCTGGGGAGAAAATATTGGGTGAAAAGAGAGCAAATCTGACTTTTATTCCTTCTGTTACTTACTTCCTGGATCATTCCAAAGAAATAAGTAGGAGTCTCTGGACATGCTTTTCTATTTGGTTTTCTTCCTTTGATTTGTGGGGGATCATTTATTTATGAAGTGAACTAAATTACTTTCTGTGAAGAACTGGAAGATTTTTGAGGAAAAAAAGAGAGTATTTTCACAAGTTTTAATTATAAAATACAACCCATGGTTGGATTAATAATAATTAGTTTCTGTTAAACCAGAAATACACACTTTCATTTGGCCCTCAACTAGTGAAATTATATGTTCTGGCCAAGTCTGTGAGCCAAATTATGGTGGTAGCTGTTCATATTATAGCCAATGCCACATGTATTTAATGTGATTTATTAATAGCTGGGAGAATTGAGGAAGGAGCAAACCAAAAATGTGCTTTATAAATAAGGCATGCCAAACTAATCTCCTTTCCTTGTGCTAATATATGAATACTTAATGGTAAGTTAATACAGAACCCTTGCAGGGTGGATATCTTGAATTTGGACAAACATGAAATTAAAGAGCCTGTACTATCATGGACTAGATAAATACAAAATACATGTAGGCTGGATGATGATGTAATTGTTCCGGTTTTATTTGGCTTCTTTTTTCAATAATAATGTAGAAGTCACAAAAGGCATACCTATTAAACCCCTAGAGAACAAAAAAGGATGGAAAGAGAGACTTGCTATGTAGGATGATACCATTAAGACTGAAAAAACTTAATAAGCTGGAGGATATACTAAAAAAAAAGATCAGATGAATTTTAACAGGGATGGAGTCCTTCATATAGGTCCAAATACACTCACATACAAACTGTACACACATATACATATTATAAGAGAGAAAGGATATTAATTTTTAGTGGTTTGTACATAAATGGCCATGGTCTTCAGTTAACTAAAAGTTCAGAATGTACTAACAATGTGGCATGACTGCCAAAAATATGAATGTAATGACAGCTCACACATAGACTTACGGGTCAGGCACTGTTCCAAAATACTCACAAGCATTATTTCATTTATTCCTAGCATCATCAGTTTATAGATGGAAAAACAGAGGTAGACAAAAGGTAGGTAACTTATCTTGGGGCAGCGTCAGGATAACATTACCAGCCTCTGCCCCTGGAGATTCTTTGAATCTCCACTTACACATGACTTTCAACTCTGGGAAAGTAACTTCCCATTGTTCTCTGGGCTGGAGTCTGGCTCTCCGTTCCCTGTACATCTTAAGAGAGAGGGGATAAAATGCAGTATAAACATAGAGAGTCAAAGCTGTAGGAAATAAAAGGGAGAAATTGCCGGAGGGGAGAAAACTTGGTGAAGTCATGATAGTTATCATGAAGTCCTGTTATCACATGTCTAGACTAGAGATTGTCAAGGCAATGCTACACTCGTTCATGAGTTGCCATTCGAGACAGAAGTCAGAGGGAGGCAAATTTCTACACAATATGCATTCTTAGAGCACAAATGATCCAAATTAGGATATGCTGTCTTGTGAGATATAAACATCTCATCTGTGAAATGATCAAGAGAAAGCCAGATCAAGGAGTGGTGCTATGCGGTGTTGGGAAGTTGACCCAGATGGCTCCTAGGGCACCTTCCAAGATACAGTGGTTTGGAAAATCAAGGAAAGATTTGAAGTAGAAACACTTGTGAACTGCTTTACTCCCCTCACCACCCCACCCCCACCCCCCACACACACACTTTCCTCTGTCTCCATCTACATCCTTATATGGTAGTAATTACACTGGATTTGCAGCTAATAGATTTCAATTCTAAAGATTTTACTTCAAGATCTCTCCCCCTTTAGTTTCTCTTTTCATGAATAATAAATAAGAAAATAAAGAAAAAAGGAAGGGAGGGAGCAAAGAAGGAGGCAGAGGAAGAAGGGGGGAAGGAAAAAGTGAAAAAATAAAGAAAAACATATTTAGTCATGTTTCTCTCTTCATACCTTTCTAGACTTCTGTGAAACCATCAGGAGATAGTAGATTAACAATAGTTTGGGGGGAGAGAACTATATATATTTGAAACACTCTGCAAATTCAAAGCACTGAAGGATTATTTATCTGCCACAGTTCAGCTCAGTGTCCTGTGTAAATACTAGGGCATAGATTTGATCCATAAGAACTGTTTTTTCCATTTTGTCCTCTGACCACATGATCTGTGCCTAAGTCAAATCTGGCATCTGGTGAATGGTTCCTCTTGATTGTACCAGGAACTGTGGGAGAGAGTGAGAAAAACTCCTTACAAAGCTGCCCCCACCACCAAGAGACAACTGAAAATGAAATTTCTTATCATGGTGCCCAGTGATATCATCTCAGTACATAAGAGACCACAATTTTAGCAATGGGATACTTTTCTGCAAGTGGGGAATTTGTTTTCCATTTAGACCAAAGACAGCTAAAATGGAAAATATATACATACACACATATGTTGACATTGGTGCAATATTGTGTATGTGTGTGGGTGTGACACAAAAATCTCAAAATGTGGAACTGAAAAAAGTAAATAGCCAAGTCAATGGCCCACTTTTTAAGTATTCCCAATCAACGGAGCATATGAAGCCCTATTATGGGTCATCAGTATCTAGCATCTACCCCTTTTTGCACACACTGACTTTAAAATGAAGCCACAGAAATCATGGGAGATTATACAATAAAACAACAAAAGAGTCTTGTGAACAGTTTTACAAGGCAATTTTAAACCTTACAAATCAAATTCTACTGTTTGAGTGTCAAGAATGAAAATATAAGCAAGTCAATTAGAAATGTAATACCCTCAAGGAGTTGGATATTACGTTATATCCATAAGTAAGATAACAGATGTGGCATGAATGTAGAAACTGGAAATGAGGTGGGTTAGTTTTCAATTTCCCTAGATTTATATTAAGGAAGTACAATTAAACCTTGAAATCATAATTATAATATACTGGTTAAAAGGCATTCAACAGAACCAAAGCCCTTTGTGAAGGAACAGTTTTGGGCAGGAAATATTACATATTGCATGAAAGAACAAACTTAAGAGAAATAATGTATCAACTGAAGTTGGGGTAAAACTGTCAAGACTAATAAAAATACGATGAAATCATTTAGGTGAGTTGTCAGCATGAGTTTTCCGTCTTGGAATTTCTCATGCTACAGATTATGATAGCACTCTTTTTTTTTTTTTTTTCTTCAAAGTAAGCTCTAAACCCAAGGCGGGTCTTGAACTCACAACCCTGAGATCGAAAGTCGCCTTCTCTGTAGACTGAGCCAACCAGGCCCCCTATTATAGTGCTCTTTAAAGTGATAGCTTGAATGTCATTCTAGAAAATGTCTTGATTCGCTCTGCAATTACTTGAAAAATTACGAGTCACTAATTCGAGTGCTCAATATCCTGGTTTACACCTATAATGGAAAACTCCTATAGCCCCAAGGAGATGGCTAGCAGTACACCAAAAGTTGTTCTTCCCTTCCTCCTAGGCTTGTAGCTCAATTACATTTCTCAGCTTCCTTTGCAGCTAGATATTGTCATGTGACCAATCTCATCAATACACTATCAGCAGAACTTATGGGAGCAATTTGCTTTGCTTAGGAAGATATTTCGGGCTCTGGACTTCCACTCATAAACCCTTCCTTCAGCCCCTCATGGCCAGAACTTGGAAAATTGTATGGAGAATCACTTGACACAATGATGATGGAGTTGACAGAGCAGCCTTATCTGCCTGAACCGTTTACCTTGGAATTGTTACATGTGAGATAATAAACATCTTTGTTTTGCAAGCTACCTTGTTATTGTGCCCCTTGTTAGTGCTGCTTAACATTTTATCTAATTAATACAGGAGCTTTCAGAGTTATTTTCATGATTTATTGTACCCCAAAATGTTGGGCTTTAGGGATAGACTTAGATTTAAATATTTTAATGAAACTCTGTACAAAAAACATAATGTTTTGCTATAATATCTCTAAATGTTAGATGCTTCCTTTTAGGTATTTTCATTTTTGTTATTTTCCTTTCACTTCATCATGCAATGATGAGCTTTTATTTTTATTTTTTTAAAAGATTTTATTTATTCATTTGACAGATAGAGATCACAAGTAGGCAGAGAAGCAGGCAGAGAGAGAGGAGGAAGCAGGTTCCTGGCCGAGCAGAGATCCCAGGATGCTGGGATCATGACCTGAGCTGAAGGCAGAGGCTTTAACCCACTGAGCCACCCAGGTGCCCCCAATGGTGAGCTTTTAGAGAAGTGGAGTAAATGATGAGTTCAGAAAGTTTGAATGCGAACATTCATCTCAGAAATGCTGGCATCAATGTGAAAATAGCATTACCAAATTATCCCGAGGTATTTTTTATATGTACATTGTTTAAACAGGGGACTAGAGGAAAAAAAGATTGAAGCTTACTGAGCAGGAAAAAATTAACATAGCAGCCTTGGACTCTTGATACCTACTAGGCAGAGGGAGTCTATGTGGCCAGCCCTGGTAAGAACCTGGGGCAATGAGTCTCTATGAAACTTTCCTGAAGATAACATTTCACAGATGGTGTTACCATTTGATTTTGGAGGGAGTACACATAGCCTGTGTGACCCCATAGGGAAAGGATCTTCGGAAGCTTGTGCCTGATTTCCTCTAGGCTTTACCCTATGCACCTTTGCCCTGTGCTGATTTTGCTTTGTCCCTTTTTACTGTAATCATGTGTTGACTCCTGTGAGTGTGTGTGAGTACTCCTAGTGAGTTACCAGACCTAAAGGGGTTCTTGGGGTCCCCCTACCCTCTTACCAAATAGGATTTGAAGTCAAAATGGCTAACAGAAAAATAAGAGAAATGGGAAAATCCTAACCCGCTAGGAAAGCTGGGCACAGGGTACAGAATTCTCGAGTATCAGAAAGCACTTATGAGACATAAACTTTTCCAAAAGAAATAAAATATTCAAAGATTGAGAGTACTACTGTGAATGACTGCAAAATAACACCACTAGATATTTGCACGGGATCTCTGGATTCCCAGATCTTAACGGCCCTATGAGGTTGGAAGACCCCATGTCGTCATCCTCACCTCCACCATCTTGCAGAGTAAGGGGCTGACGTGCAGACTTTCCCAAGGCCATCAGGCTTGCCAGAATTTGTATCAAGACAAAAATTCTACTGATTTTCTTGTTGTTTGTAAACCACTGAATTACATCATTTGGTCCCTTGTGGAGGTAAAATTGAAAATCAATGCAAGAAATTCAGTTTTTTAGTTTTCACAGATATTAGCCCATGACTGTAAGGTAGTTTTGTATTAAATCAGCTGGAATTGTGCATGGTCGCAGCATAAATCTTTGATTCTGTTCATTTACAACATTTGCCTGTTAGTTCCTCTGCTACTGCCTTTGTCTTAGACATCCCACTGGATTCCACACTGCTCCCCTTGCTAGCACCCTGGATGCTTCTATTCCTTTCATACACACTAAAACTAAGCCTGAAATAGCTACAAGCTCTGTCCTAATGCAGCTGTACCCAGGCCAATAAAGGGCAAGAGAGGATTAGTTGTGACAAATTGACTATTTGCAAATTTATAGATACTCTTTGCCAGTCCTTCCCACCAAATATCCTGGCTGACGTAGAGAACTTGGGAGCTGGATCCATGCAGACCTGGAAATCAAATCTCTAGCTGTGTGGCCCCAGGTGAGTAGGTGAGTCAGTTCACCTTTCTAAGCCTGAATTATTGGCAAAATAGTAATAACATCCATGATAAAGTATTAAAAGAAATAGTGTCGAAGCCACAGGAGTCCCAGCTGTAATTATGCAGCCGGACCAAAGTCATAAGCTAGCTAAGTTTCCCCTGGGCTTGGGGTACTTCTCCATTATAAGTGCTTCAGCTATCTGTTTACTCACCAAGGAAAGGGAAAGTTTTAGCCTCTTAAGACAGGAAGTACACAAAATGCTGAGAGCTCCAGGGTTGTGGCTAAGAAATATTTTAGAATTAAAGTTTTCTGTCAGAGAGGAAGTGAGAAGTAAGAGAAAGTTCACCGAAGAGCAAAGGGACTAGGGGCTCCCAGTGAGTTCTGCGCTCATGGAGGTAGCTGGGGCCAGCTGGGAAAGAGAAGCACAGAGGTTTAGACAAGCAGGAAGAAGTTGAAGAAGCATGATCTCATAATCACCTTTTCTATTTTGGATTCATATAAACAATGACAAAATCTATAGATTCAAGTTGTAGCCTGAAGCCCAAGGAGAAGGCACCAATTTTGTGTCACATGTGACATTTCTTTACGTCATGTATCAAATGCCACCATTTCTAAATTGGAAATACAAGGATGGGTTATACGTGTTTAATTAATTAGTTATACCATAGTAATAAAATTTAAAAACTCAATAGAGTGCCACCCCCATCTGTTCCAAGACCCCAATGGATGCCTGAAACCATGGATAGTATCAAACCCTTTATAGACTCCTTTTCTGATACATACGTAAGTATGATAAAATTTAATTTGCAAATTAGGCAGAGTGAGAAATTAACAACAGCAACTAATAACAAAATAGAAGAATTATAAAAAAAATACTATAATAAAAAATCACATGAATGTTGTCTCTCTCCTCCCTCAAAACAATTTATTATCCTCACCCATCTTGTGCTGATATGAGATGATGAAATGCTTACATGATGAGATGAAGTGAGGTGAACAACACAGGCCTCGTGACGTGTTTTTAGGCTATTGCTGACATTCTGACGATACCTCATGTGGATATCATCTGCGTCCAGACCACTGTTGACCGTGAGTAACTGAAATCCTGGAAAGCAAAACCGTGAGTAAGGGTACGACTCTATTCAAGTATAAAAACTTGAGCTTTATTTGGTTTCCAGCAGAGTGTCTAAAAGCCTCCAGGAATATCACAGTGCACTTTACCCCCTATTCAGAAATACACCCTTTGCTTCATTAACTGATATCGTAGATATTGTCCTAGAGTCTTGTTGTCATGGAGCTATCTATCCTTAACTCAGTGTAGAGTCACCTGGCTTCTCTTGCCAACTCAAACAATTCACACAGCAGCCAGTAAGCAGCAGCTTTCAACCTCGCTGACCACCAGGTGATAGTTGGGACAGTTGCAAAGCCACGACAGCAATTAGCCAGAATATGGCTGTAGTGATGATATCAAGAGCTTGGCCTTTGGAAAGTGAGCTTTTGTCACCCATGTCACGGTGTAATGGGGCATCACTGCTGCCTGTGAGTGGAGGCTACTCTGTTGTGTGTGTCTGTCCTATCAGCTCTCCATCTGTATAGTATATAAAATGATACACATTTTATTTAAAATGCAGTTTTCTGGACCCCTCTCCTAAAAATTCTGATTTGGTAAATGAAGATTGGGCTCAGGAATCTGCTTTTTTAAAATTAATTAATTAATTAATTTTAGCATAACAGTATTCATTGTTTTTGCACCACACCCAGTGCTCCATGCAATCCATGCCCTCTCTAATACCCACCACCCGGTTGCCCCAACCTCCCACCCCCTGCCCCTTCAAAACCCTCAGATTGTTTTTCAGAGTCCATAGTCTCTCATGGTTCACCTCCCCTTGCAATTTCCCTCAACTCCCTTCTCCTCTCCATCTCCCCTTGTCCTTCATGCTATTTGTTATGCTCCACAAATAAGTGAAACCATATGATAATTGACTCTCTCTGCTTGACTTATTTCACTCAGCATAATCTCTTCCAGTCCTGTCCATGTTGCTACAAAAGTTGGGTATTCATCCTTTCTGATGAAGGCACAATAATCCATAGTGTATATGGACCACATCTTCCTTATCCATTCATCCGTTGAAGGGCATCTTGGTTCTTTCCATAGTTTGGCAACCATGGCCATTGCTGCTATAAACATTGGGGTACCGATGGCCCTTCTTTTCACGACATCTGTATCTTTGGGGTAAATACCCAGTAGTGCAATTGCAGGGTCATAGGGAAGCTCTATTTTTAATTTCTTAAGGAATCTCCACACTGTTTTCCAAAGTGGCTGCACCAACTTGCATTCCCACCAACAGTGTAGGAGGGTTCCCCTTTCTCCACATCCTCTCCAACACATGTTGTTTCCTGTCTTGTTAATTTTGGCAATTCTAACTGGTATAAGGTGGTATCTCAATGTGGTTTTGAATTGAATCTCCCTGATGGCTAGTGATGATGAACATTTTTTCATGTGTCTGATAGCCATTTGTATGTCTTCATTGGAGAAGTGTCTGTCCATATCTTCTGCCCATTTTTTGATATGATTGCCTGTTTTGTGTGTGTTAAGTTTGAGGAGTTCTTTATAGATCCTGGATATCAACCTTTTGTCTGTACTGTCATTTGCAAATATCTTCTCCCATTCCGTGGGTTGCCTCTTTGTTTTGTTGACTGTTTCCTTTGCTGTGCAGAAGATTTTAATCTTGATGAAGTCCCAAAAGTTCATCTTTGCTTTTGTTTGCTTTGCCTTTGGAGACATATCTTGAAAGAAGTTGCTGTGGGTGATATCGAAGAGGTTACTGCCTATGTTATCCTCTAGGGTTCTGATGGATGTCTATACGGCCTAGAGCAATCTATACTTTTAATGCCATTCCGATCAAAATTCCACCAGTATTTTTCAAAGAGCTGGAGCAAATAATCCAAAAATTTGTATGGAATCAGAAGAGACCCCAAATCGTTAAGGAAACGTTGAAAAACAAAAATAAAACTGGGGGCATCACTTCACCTGATTTCAGGGTTTACTACAAAGCCGTGATCACCATGACAGCATGGTACTGGCATAAAAACAGACACATAGACCCATGGAACAGAGTAGAGAGCCCAGATATGGACCCTCAACTCTATGGTCAAATAATCTTCAACAAAATAGGAAAAAATATCCAGTGGAAAAAAGACAGTCTCTTCAATAAATGGTGCTGGGAAAACTGGACAGCTATATGTAGAAGAATGAAACTCGACCATTCTCTTACACCATACACAAAGATAAACTCTAAATGGATAAAAGACCTCAACGTGAGACAGGAATCCATCAGGAATCTGCTTTTTAAACAAGCATACCAAAGGGTTCCGGTGCAGGTGATCCTGGGATGACCTTTTAAAAACTACATTATGTGGGGTTATGGACATTGGGGAGGACATGTGATATGGTGAGTGCTGTGAAGTGTGTAAACCTGGCGATTCCCAGACCTGTACCCCTGGGGATAAAAATACATTATATGTTTATAAAAAAATTAAAAAAATAAAAATAAAACTACATTATGTCCCTTCCTTTTACCTGCAATCCTGAATACACAATTTTAAATTCTACTGTGAGAAATTCATGAGTTTTCATCCCGAGGGAAGAAATAAAATAAGCAAAAGCCCTTAATACTATAATGCTTGCAAGGAGTTTCTCTTTTCTTGACTTCTCAGATACTGTTGGGGGCTTAGCTAAGGGTTCATGCATAGGACATGGCCAGATGATGAACTCTACAGAGGAAACGCGGTTCACAAGTATAAAAGTTGGATGCATTCAGAAGTATTCTGGAAGAGTTGAAAAGTACGCGATGTTGAAGGTGATTGGATGTATCTTGTTACAATGATAAGTTTCATCTGTGCCTTACACACTTGGAACAGGTGTAAAGGACAGCAAGTTGGGCTCTTCCCCTAACTCCCAACTTCCTAGACTTGAAGAGTCCTCAAGCCTGTGATGAAGGCCCATCTAGAAACTTCCAGTTCCAGAAGCACTTATTCCCACTGTCTTCATTCTGTGATAGACATCTGTACCTATATGTTTACTGCTCAATAAACATGCATACACTCATGCTAAAATATGCGTGAGGATGATCATTTGTGTGCAATCCAATGAACCAGAAAAATGGGCATCTGCATGTATTCCATCTTTAACCAGTTAGCTTCCTAGTACCTCTAGTTGCTGCAACCTTGTCTTCAAGCACTCCATGACGATTTCCTTCAATGATGGAGATCTAAGACTTATAGATGCCTACTTCTTTTCCTGATAAGGTATACATACTCTGTTTCATGGCCTGTGCTGGGTTCTATATATTTAACACAATGAGTAAGACATAACCCCTGTCCTTGAGAAACTCACAGTCTAGTGAGCAAGACAGATACATATGATTACTGACAATAAAATTTGACAATAACATCATGGTATAATGGAAGCACAAGGAGAAAAAGGTTGAATGGATGAGGGGAGGAAAGCCTGGATCATGGGGAGGCTTTAGAGAGAAGGTAAGAAGGTAATATTTGAGCAGGCTTTTTTTTTTTTTTAAAGATTTTATTTATTTATTTGTCAGAGAGAGTGAGCACAGGTAGACAGAGTGGCAGGCAGAGGCAGAGGGAGAAGCAGGCTCCCCACTGAGCAAGGAGCCCTATGAGGGACTCGATCCCAGGACACCAGGATCATGACCTGAGCCGAAGGCAGCTGCTCAACCAACTGAGCCACCCAGGCGTCCCTTGAGCAGGCTTTTGAAGTGGGAGCTGGAGGTGTGATGAGAAGACATTGCAGGCACAGCAGAGACCATGAATGAAGACTCAGGGTTGTGAATAACTATTGTGTCTAGAGCAAAAGGAGAGTAGGGCAGTGAGGGTGGCAGCAGTTATGTCCAGGGAAACAGAACGAGATCTGATTGGGAAGGGTCCTGCTGACGAGTTTGAGTCGTCTCCTACTGGAAGTAAGCGGGGGAAAATTTAATCCAGAAATACAACTTGTTGACATTATGTAGGAGGGATGGGAGAAGAAGGCAAACTGGAAGAGTAACAGGAAATTTGCAAATCTCTAGGTTAGGGAGGGTGAGAGTCTGACCCGAAACTGAGGCAGCAGTGATGAAGACAATGGCACACATTTGAGAATACTGCACAGGCCAAGTCCACAGTCCTTGCTAACGCGTGGGCCATACAGAGAAAGTGCATGACCTTGGACAAGGGTGGATGGGATAACCCCATCAGGATGCCAAGCGTGTGGCTTATAGATCAGGGAGTAGTCTTGATGAAAAACATAACAATTTGTACAGCTATGATCCAGAAACATCCTGTCCCCTACCAGTTTAGGATTGCCAGACAAAATACAGAATGTCCAGTTGAATGTAAATTTCCACGAAACAGGGGCACCTGGGTGGCTCAGTGGTTTAAAGCCACTGCTTTCCTCTCAGGTCATGATCCCAGGGTCTTGGGATTGAACCCCGCATCAGGCTTTCTGCCAGCAGGGAGCCTGCTTCCTCCTCTTTCTCTCTCTCTGTCTCTCTGCCTACTTGTGATCTCTGTCTGTCAAAATAAATAAAAGCCTCTTTGGAGAACAGTGTGGAGATTCCTCAAGAAATTAAAAACAGAACTTCCCTATGACTCTGCAATTGCATTACTGGCTATTTACCCCAAAGATACAGATGTAGTGAAAAGAAGGGCCATTTGTACCCCAATGTTTATAGCAGCAATGACCACAGTCACTAAACTGTGGAAAGAACCAAGATGCCCTTCAATGGATGAATGGATAAGGAAGATGTGGTCCATATACACTATGGAGTATTATGCCTCCATCAGAAAGGATGAATACCCAACTTTTGTAGCAACATGGACAGGACTGGAAGAGATTATGCTGAGTGAAATAAGTCAAGCAGAGAGAGTCAATTATCATATGGTTTCACTTATTTGTGGAGCAAATAACATGGAGGACATGGGGAGATGAAGAGGAGAAGGGAGTTGGGGGAAATTGGAAGGGGAGGTGAACCATGAGAGACTATGGACTCTGAAAAACAATCTGAGAGTTTTGAAGGGGCAGGGGGTGGGAGGTTGGGGGAACCAGGTGGTGGGTATTAGAGAGGGCATGGATTGCATGGAGCACTGGGTGTGGTGCAAAAATAATGAATACTGTTATACTGAAAATAAATAAAAAGTAAATAAATTTTTTTAAAAAAACTTTAAAAAAATTATTAAAAAAAATTTCCACGAAACAGCAAAAATAAATTTTAGTATAAGTATGCCCCAAATATTGCATGGGACATACTAGTACTAAAAGCAATGTTGTTTATCTGAACATAAAATTTAACTAATAACCCTGTTATCCTTTTTGCCTTTTCCCCCTCCCCAGATCTGGCAACCCTACACTTGTTTGAGTGACATTGTAACAACTCATCTCTCAATGCACTAGATTGCACTACCTACCCGTGAAAGGGTAAGAAAAGGGTAAGAACACAAATTATTCCCAACATGGAGATCATTTCCTATAATTTCTGTAACTTGTCTGTGCTCTGCCTTCCCTCTGCTGATTGATCATTCCTCCATAATCACTCTGTTCACCAGCCAGTTCCATGTCATCTACTCTATTGCCCCATGTGGGACTTGCTACTGAATGACTCTCGTCTATGGCTGCCAAGCCCCACAGGGCACTTACTTTGCTGTTGCTGCCATCTGGAATCTCTCACCATCGAATCTTCCTCCATGTCTCGCATGTTTGCATTTTCTACGGTCAAATAGTGAAAAACCTTCCACACTATTTTATCTATTGTTTTATGAGGAAATAAGGTCTTTCCAGTAGGTATGTGGGCCCTTGTGATGCACCCCCCAGATTTATAACACCATCCAGGGAGTCAACTCAGTCTTCCAAACTTCCAGGACATTCAAGGATAATCTCACCTTGAGAGGCCCTCTTGCTCAAGCTGGCCGTCACACCAGACGTGCCTGTTCTGATCGAGCCACTCTACAGTCAGTCAGTATTTATTGCCGTAACTATGGTTTCATTCCAGCTCCCACTTTATTCATTTTCATGTGGACCCTCCTTAAAGTAGCTCTTCCCTGGATTCTCTTCTAAATCAGTTACAACATCCGTGCTTGCTCCTTGATTCATGAGTTGAGGAAAATCTTGAACATGTATTTATTGTATAACTGTGGGAGAATCCCAGTGTAACCTTTTTTGAGAACTGATTTTAAACAGGGCCAAGCAACGATTCCTCTGCAATTAAGGGCCGCACAA
This sequence comes from Mustela erminea, assembly GCF_009829155.1. Taxonomy (NCBI): domain Eukaryota; kingdom Metazoa; phylum Chordata; class Mammalia; order Carnivora; family Mustelidae; genus Mustela; species Mustela erminea. The sequence continues at coordinate 70,745,964 of NC_045621.1, forward strand.
GTTGTTTATGCTGTAGCTACAACCAACGTCTGCAAAGATCGTCTCAGAATTTCTAGTCTGCAGTGTATTTTCCCCATTGCTTTTATCTGACACTGGTTAATCAGAGGTTTTTGTACAGATGTGGAGAGTTAATAAAGAGTGGTTATTAACTGCTCTGGCAAGTTAATAACTTCTAAATTGGAGGGACATTATATGATAATCTGAACAAATTAATCATTTAAAAAGCAATAGCACCTTCGTCCTTTTCCAGTTTGCAAAAACCTGAGTAATGAAAACACTACATTTAGGTAACACAAGCAGGAATCTAGAACAGAAACACAACAACACAGTACCTGTCCCACTTCCCAAGCCTGTCCTGAGAAACCTCGTCTGCCTCTCTCTCTCTCCTCTGGTTTGGTCATCCAACCAGCTAGTTGTCTCCACTCAGCTGCTCTGTCTGCGTTTACTGAGGACCCATTTCATGGTCCTAAGAATGCAAAAATGGCTGGACACAGCCCCACCAACAAACTATTCCAATGAGGGTGGCAAGGATGACAGGCTGGGACAGAGAGCCCAGGAAGGACAGGTCTCTTGCCTTCACTTGTGGGTCACAAGGGCACTTAAACTGAGACCTGAGAGATGCAAAGCAGCTAACCAGGTGAAGGAGTAGGAATTTGAGGTTCTCAGGGAATTGGACTTGGCAAAGACTGGAGGGCGACAGAGAGAGTGCAAGGTGGACTGACTCAAGCCATCTGGAAGACGGATGGATAAATGATAGCATGAACAATGCTAAGAGCCCGGCTGCTATTTGCCCTTTCTAACCCAGAGAGGAAAATAAATCAAACAGTAACATCCAGCATTTCTTGAAGGCTTGCGAGGTACCAGGGTTTATACTGAGCATTTTACAAATATTACTGTGTTAAGTCCTCACCAAATTTCTCAAGTTTTCCTCTCCATACTGTGTCTTAATTACAAAACTAATATATGCTTGTTGTCACATGTTAAACCATCTCAAAACCCTAACTCCTAGTAAAAGTGACAATTTGGCTTACATTCTTTCAGATATGTTTTAGTGCTCACCCAGGAAATATAAACATACAACACATAGGTGTTTGTATGAAGATGGGTTTGTACTCTCACACTCTTTTGGCAATGGCTTCCTAAGATAATAGTCTACTGCTTTCTTTCCATGCCCACGGTGCTCTTGCAAACATGGTGAACGTTCCTCAGACCCACTGGACTTTCAGGAAGAAGTGTGGCAAGCACCAACCCCACAAAAGGACACAGCCCAAGAAAGGCAAAGATTCTCTTTATGCCCAGGGAAAGCAGTGTTATGAATGGAAGAAGACTGGCCATGGTGGGCAAACTGAGCTGATTTCATGGAAAAAGGCTGAAACCACAAAGAATATTGTGTTGAGGCCTGAATGTGTTGAGCCCAACTGCAGATCCAAGGGAACGCTGCTCTGAAGAGATGTAAGAAGACTGAACTGGGAAGAAATAAGAAGAGAAAGGGCCAAGGGATCCAGTTCTAAGCTTCATATTTTGTTACCTAATGAAGACAATAAAATCTTGGGGTTATGTTCAAAATAAAAACAATATACATGGACATCTTTCCAGGTTAATATACATAGATCTAAATCATTCTTTTAAGCATACACATCACAGTTAACAGAAAGAATGTACCAGAATTTATTCAACTATTTCTCTACTAATAGACGTTCAAGGGCTTTGCCCCCACTACAAACAATACTGAAATAAACAAGTTTGTGAATATATCCTTAGATACTGATGCTTTCACTTTTGTAGCATAGATTCCCCCAAAGTGGGTATGTACATTGAAAACTTTAGAGATACTGTAACACTAAATTGTTAATGTTCTTTACAACCCATTCATTTTTATACCTCTGCACAGTTATAGAAAATAAATTGTTTCTCCCCGCAACTCCTTGAGCTTTGTGCAGAATGATGAGGTCCTCAGGTCTCTTTTATGATCAACCTGAAGGCTTTAGACTAAATATTACATACTTGGACAATGAGACCAAAAAAATATATTGAATGATAAAACATCTCTTTATACCCACATCCCTTCATTTACTGCTGAGGGGCTGAGGGACTCCTTGCTCACTGCTGGGCTTGAGCAGGTGCTTGGTTGTCAGGCTGCCAGATTCGAGGTGGAGAAGTCATCAAATTATGAATGAATGCCTGTCATCACGGTCACATGACATGCCCCTCCTGACTGAGCTACTCTGCCATCGAGTCAAAATTTATGGCTGTAACTATGACTTCATTTTTAGAAATATAAGAAGATATATTCTTAGAACTATTTGCTCCATAATATATTTAAAGATTTATTTAAATTATTTCTAACTAGGTTTGGAGAATATGGCAAAAAACTGCACTTCAGGAGAGACAAAGAGCAGAAAGATCTTAAGTCCAAAGCTATAACATAAACCTTATTCTTAAACTCAGCAATCTGTTTTCTTTTTTTTGACATAATAGCACTGGCCTTTAACTAGTGGATAGGGAAGAACCTACAGGCTCTGCTTTTCAAATATTTAGCAGCATGGCTATGAGCCTGCTTAAGGTTCCCTTTGTCCTTAGTAACTTAGTAACTTTGTCCTTACTAACTTAGTAACTCAGGCAGCATCATAAGCATATGCAAAAGTACTCTTTGTTGGGGGAGGAGGGTGTCATTCTATTCTGCTTCCTTGCTCCTTTCAAAGCCCCTGGCGCTCAGGGTTGGGGGCTCCACTGGCTTTTATGAATCTTGTTCAGAGAGAGTCTATCTGTTCCCCAAGGTGCCAGATATGTGCCTTTCCAGTCCCTGGCACTGGGGAACATCTGGCCTCACCTACGGCCTGCACCATGGCTACACTTTACTGCGGAAGCTCGGCAGCCAAGAAGGAGGCATTTAGAAAGGAGGGAGGAGGAGGAGGAGGAGGAGAGGAAGGAGAATGTGGAGGCATTTTCTAGAATCCATTCTAGTGGAGGTAGATGCAATTTTCAGAGGCAATTTGGCAGTTTTGGTGCAATCATTAAGCACCAAAATAAGTGGTGTTGCCAGTACCTGGTGTAATATCTATGGCCATTAAGCACCAAAATAAGTGGTGTTGCCAGTACCTGGTGTAGTATCTATGGCCAAAGCAGAAGCAGAAGGATCCACTTCTACTGTGTGATTTCAGTCACCATCCCTGGCTATAGACAGAGCCTCCAGGCTGGGTTCACAAGCCTTCCTGAAGACTCTATGTGCTACTGAATATCCTTTAAAGAATTCCTTTTCTGCTTACATTAATCAGGACTGGATTCTGTTGTCTGCAACTAGGAAGCCCTTTAATGACCCCTCAAAATGATTATGGTAAATCTTCATGATTTTCAAGTATTTAATAAGCTAAAGATTTAGATTCATCATTTGAAAAATCATCAGAACTCCACATCATCTCCAGCTTGACCCCGATATTACATTAACTTTTGGAGTAATTGAGTGACGAGTCCCCTCAGGATTACTGCTACATTCCTCCAAGTGCTCCTAGTTCCACGGCCCATGCTCTCCTCTTTTCCACTTCCCTCCATGTCTCACCAAAACTCTGGGACTTCAAACATCAGCAAACAAGAAAGAGAGATATAAGTGGGATTGGGTTCTGGAAGGATCTGGAACACCCAGACCACCACTTCTCCCACAGAAGCATAAAGCCATCTGTAGAGTAATCAATACTCTCCCAGGGATCACCCACATTCCAGTTAGACAAATCTGTACTTAAATTACTAAAAAAAGCACGTATGTTGTTGGGGCTGGTACTATCTGGCTTACAAAGCTTGGCGGACCTACATTCCACCAGGACAGTCCAAGCCCCAACCCTTGGGCCTCATCATGGCCCCCACCTGTGTTCCTTTTGAGGAACCCCTCGTGTTTTCCCCCTCTATACCCTGGTCCTCAAAACCCACCCACTTACTCAACAGTGAAGTTCTAGTCATCTTTTCTACTCCATGAAGTCAATACCTCCTCTGGGAATTCTTCCCCAGTCCCTCACCCAACTCCTGACTCTGACCTCTATTCTTGGGGTTATTAGATTGTGTTGTCATTATGTCTTCGGGTCAGGCTTTCCGGGCACTGCCATGTTCCTGGAGAGCAGGGCTGTCTCAGTCAAGACTGCAGCTCTTTGGGACACAGCAAATAGCCCTCAATAGACATTTCTTAAATGCTTACAGGCATAAGAGTTTCTCCAAAGTGACAGAGGGGAGGTCCAAAGATCCCAGTCCTACAGACTCATGCTTTGTTTTCAAACTCCCCCAGATAACACTTTTGGGTGAATATTAGTTTGCTGAAGCCCTGTGTTAAGAGAGAAGCCTCCACGCAGCTCTCGTATGACCTGTCCTAGGAAGGTAAAGCCATTTCTTCTGGCTCAGCATGCTTAACAGCTATAGCCACGTAAGGCTCAGCTTGGGAGTCGAGCCTGTCTGGGCTCACACCCCAGTTCAGCTGCTTATGGGCTAGCTGTGTGATCTTGGACAAGTTACTGAACTTTTCTGTGCCTCCATTTCCTCATCTGTAAAATGGGTATGATAACAGGACCTGTTTCCTGGAGCTCTTGTGAGGACCAATTCTATTATTATATAGAAGGTTTAGAGCAATGTCTGACATATAATGCTTCACTTAATGTTAGCTATTATGATCACTATTAAATCTGAAATCATTTAATGTCCTTGAACATTATTCAAATTCATATATATGCAAATTCCACTAATGTATGCTCAATGATGCCAACATTAATCATATCAGAATTTGCCCCATAAGCATATTTTGAGCACAGGCTAGCATGCCCATAGGCAGAGGATTCAACAGTCACCCTTTCACAGACTAGCTGTGGGAATGTTTTTCAGTGAACTTTGCCCTGGCAGTTAATAAATGATAAGAAAGTTCATTCAATGCGATTTTAAAGGCATCTAAATTGCCCCAAGTTTAGACTACCTGAAGCTGGTGTGGCAGAGCTCGAGGGCATGGAATCCATGACCCCTGCTAGTTAGTATGAAGGGGAGGGAGTCGAGGGAAGAGGAGACACACATGAACAGAGAATGCAGAATGCGAGAGAGAGCAGTGCTCTGACATGCCGAAGAGTTCTCTCGGGAAAAACCTACGAGCTGGTGAAACATGAGTTTTAGGAAGAGTTGTCGGTCTGTTTTTCACCCATTCTATTTTCTGCATATAGAATTCCTTCTGCGTTACTCAGTCATTATGACTATTTAGGATTATTACCACAGCTTACTAACAAGCCAAGCTGACTGCAAAGCATCTCAGAGGAACTCATTTTTCTATCTGAACGGAAGTATCTTTCTGTTTCATTTCAAAGACATATTTTTTCCCTTTCCCGTGGCATTAAGCAGCCCTCAACTCAGGACCAAATGTGTTTCCAGCAAATCATAAGGTGGTTTTCCAGCCCCGCATTTGCCAAGCTCTCTCTCTACATTCATTGGGGGAAACTCTCTTTAAAACAGGTCCCATTTCCTTTTGCATTACTTGTATCTGGATCTAGTTTCAATCAGCGAACTTGCTGCCAAAAATATTAACTCAGTTCTAACTTCACTGTTAGAATACAATCAAGCACGTTTTTACTCCAAATAATGTGTTAAAATAAATTTAGCATGTAACTATCTTTGGCTCTACAATTCTTTCAGGGAGAGTTTCAAGAGGGACAACAAAATTAGACGGTTGTAACATTCCAGATTACATAGCTGTTACAGACCGAACTGTGTTCTCCTCGAAATTCATATGGGAAAGTCCTAACCCCCAGCACCTCAGAATGTAACTACGGGGAGATAAGGCTTTTAAAGAAGTGATTAAGTTAAAATGAGTTCTCTGGGGCAGGGCCCTAATCCGATTGGTATACTGTCTTTAGAAGGAGACATCAAGACTGAGAGATGCCAGGGACGTGAGAGCCGAGGGACGACTGTGAGGAGGCAGCAAGTCCCACAGCCATCTGCAAACCAGGGAGAGAGTTCTTAGAGGAAACTGAACCTTTCAGCACCTTGAACTTGGACTTCCAGCCTCCAGAGTTGTGAGACAATAAATTTCTGTGGTTTAAGCCACCCAGTCTGTGGTATTTTGTTCTGGAAGCCCTAGCAGACTAACACTAAGAATTCAGGTGTAGCAATTCATCCTCTATGACGTGACAAATCACATTCCTCCCTTCTCTGTCATATCAACAATATAATCATAAGGAATCATTGCCAAGTCCTCCTCTTTGGCCCCCCTCCCCTTGTCCCTTCTGCCCGGTGCCCTCAGTCTGCATGGGAGCAGGTCTCTAGCGGTCCTCCTGCTGGTGTTCTCAAGTATCTGCCTAATGCCCCAGAATCACTGGAAGGCTTGGGAAAGCAGACTGCTGGGACCCCTCCCAGATATTCTAATCTAGTAGAGGCGAGATGGGGCCCAAGAATTTGCATTTCTAACAAGTTGCGACTGATGCCGAAGCTTTGAGAACCACTGCGCTGGCGGTCTCCCCACCTCAGCTGTACCTGCAGTCACACCAGTGTCATATACCTGGAGGACCCTGCGTGGACCTGGCAGGCTAAGCATAGAAATTAATTTATGTTAATGTAAAGAAATATATTACCCCTGCCAGGGTATTTGATTTTATATGGTCATTTAGAGAGAGAGTATTAATGATGGCTGCAAATATCCTACTATAAGTCATAAGCAGGCTGAATTATTTAGGGCAGGCTAATTGCTATTACAAGGAACCCCAGACCTCAGTGGCTTAACATAATAAGAGTTTATGTTTCACTCACAGTCCAGTGCTGGTTGGACTGTGAGATGGTTACTCTGCTCCACACAGTCATTCAGAGGCCCAGGTTTCCCCTCCTCAACAGCCCTGGAGTCCTTCACTGGTCCTCTATCTGGCAGCAGATGAGGAAAGAGAGGAGGGTTTGTGGGAGATTCTTAGAAGCCAGGCTTTTCACCCACATGCCACGTTCCCATCATTTCCATTCATGTTCTGCTGGCCAGAACTCAGTTCCATGCTCACCTAACTCTAAGGGAAACTGGGGAATATAGTCTAGTTGAGAGGAAAAGGGAAAGAGGTTGATGAACCACTGGCCCATCCTTGCCACATGAAACCACCATGAGCCCTGAAATCATGAAACCATGGCGATATCAAGAGGCCAACCCTGAAGACTTAGGTCATTTGGCATTACTGGCGGGGAGCCGTGCCATCGTGCTGATGGTCCTTGCTCCCTTCTGCCTGGCCATAAAACAAAGTACGTGGGTGTCCCTGCCATCTCGGGTAAATGAAATGATACTCATGCTGAATAGATAGAAATGGCCAAAGTTCATGTGTCCAAACCAGTTGAGCTGGAAGCAAGCGTTTGCAGGAGAAGAAGATAAGGCAGAGGAGGAGATATCTTTTGCCAAGAACAGAGCTATATAGTATACATAAATTGATGACCCATAGAGTATGTATTATTATTTCAATTTTACAAATGAACAAAGAAAGGCTCAAGGGAGGTAGGGATTAACCCAGTAAGGCTCAGTGGGGTCAGGATTTGAACCAAGGACTGTCTGACTACAAAGTCTGGTCTGTTTTGTCCCTTTACTGTATTGTCTCAACTTTGGCAATACAAGTTGATCAACTTTTAATTGATTAACTTGAATCAACTAAATTTATCACAGATTATTTGTCCCCAGAAACCTATCAATGGCTCCCCTTAATTCCTAAGGCACTAACCTTGGAAAGGGAGTATCCCACTTTCATTAGCAGGTCCTTCACACCTTGTACTCTCTGAGCCTTGGTGACCACAGCCAGAAACTGGGAATCATGTCACTGCCTTGTGAGGGCACCCAAGGCATGTAGGAGCACCTGGGACCTTCTCACTTCTCTGCAGGTTCCAGTTTCTGCCTGATATTCTCATGTGATGTTGGAAGAAGGTGGCTGCTATGAGCCAGCATGGACAAGGGGAAGGGGCTGGGTGAGGAAGAGTAGTAGTATCCTTGGACCTGTTCTGAGTTAATGCTAAGCACATCGTGCAGCTGTGCTCACTGAGGAAATGTCAGGGGGCAGAGGTGGCTGGGAGGTGATGATAAAAATGAAGACAAATACAACACAGAGACAAGGTTTTATTGCATCTTACCTGGGAATGCAAGATACATTCCAAGTTTTATCCTGGTTTACCTAATCCTGCTTAATAACCAGTACAGGCCAGGACCACACCAAGGACAAGGCTTGACCTAGGATAATAACTGCTTGATCCTTCCTCTTCCTTTTCTTGGACTCCGGCAGTCCACACTCAGGGCCCACCTGGCCCATTCCAGCCCCTCACCCAGCCTTCCCTGCAGCACTGCTCAGGAACTTGCCTCCACCTGCTTCCCCAGGTTCATGTCCTCCCTTATGCTATGACTTGAGGCTCACAGGGCAGCTTGGTGCTCTCCCTCTCCACTGGCAGGTGTCCTTGGAACTTGGATCTTCTCACAGCACTCAATAATCCTGTCCATTGTCCCTAATGGGTGGCTCCAAGTCAGTCACTTCCTCTCCCTTAGCTTCAATGTCCTCATTTGTCAGAGGAGAGTAAGAATACCGACCTCACGGGGTTCTCATGGGGGCGAGCAACCTAGCCCAGTGTCTAGCACACGGTGAGTACACATCCAGTGATAGGCCCCTTTGCCTTCCTCCTCCCTGCCTGCTTGCAGATTTCTCATGCAAAAAGTTCACCCTGATTCACCCTCGTGCCACCAGTGGCTCTCTGCAGAGGGGCTGTCCAATAAGCATAGAACAAAAGAATGAATGTACTCAGAGCACAGAGTCATTAACTGAACATGAGTGAACAGATAAACTGCTCTGTGTGTTCTTGAATGTCTCTCTCTCTCTCTCTCATCTTTCTTCTCAAAAGATGATTAAGAGGACATGGGCTCTCAAGTTGTTCAGAGAGAAAAATTAAATGAGTCAGAATTGCTCACTAATTTTCCGAGGCTCATCCAAGCTTGGGCTGGCCCCCTGGGAGCCATTCCCCATGGCCCTGAGGGAGGCAATGGCAGCTGCTATGCCAGCCTGCCACTCCTCTGTCTGTGTTCTGTATTCTGTGATGCAGGGGCTGGCTGCAGGCCACTCTGGAAAGGGGGCTGGCCCCTGGCTCCAAATGTGGCTGTGTGGATGCTGGTGGCAGTCACCACAGAGAATGGCCAGAGTCTCTGACCCAGCAAAGCCAAACATTTTGAATTTCCATAGGCAACCCCAGTCTTGAGCTTGGGGCCTCCCTCCCTGCATAAGGAGACTCACGCTTGTGGCTAATGGGTCTGACTTTTGGCTCAGAATGTAAGGTACCCACAACCTCTTTCCTGTAGCATGAAGTAGGACCAAATATAATTTAATCCCATCTGGATTTCCTAGGAAGTCTCAAACCAGGAAGCGGCTGGAGATGCTCAGGAGGCGCCCTGCCCAGTGCTGCAGAGCTCACTCCAAAGTAGCTACAAGGTTTGGAGGGAGCTTCAGAAGTGCTGAGAGAGAGAGAGAACAAAAGGAAGGTCTAGAACTCACACCAAGAGCTGTCAGAGCTGGAGACATCTGGGATTGTAGTAGTCATGAGACTAATAAGTAAAGTGTACTGAGTACCCAATAAATACGGGCAAGGCTTTGCCTGCATTATCTCTTTTGAGTTTCCCAACTACCTTATGAGGCAGACCCAGCCATTTCAGAATCAAGGAAACTGAGGCACAGAGAGACAGTCATATGCCCAAGGTCTCCTAGCTGGCAATCATCAGAGTTTGAACTATTAATTTATACTGCCTTTCATATTATTTTACTTGACATTGCCTTTTTATTCTACTTCAAGTCTTCTCATATCTTAGAGTACACTAGAATCACCTTGAGGCCATGTTAAGACACAGTCATCTCGGCCAATCCCTAGACATTCTGAATCCTTGGGCCCAAAGTGGTGCCCACAGTTCTTCAGTTCTTAAACTGGTGAGGCTAACCTCACCAGGCTGCTGGTCCTGGGATCCCGCTCTGAAAAGCAAGGTCTAAAGCAAACTTCCACCTGGCAGATCTCAACCACAATATCCCAGGAAATAGAAAATCAAATCAAGATTAAACCTTCCCAGGAAAACCAAATGAATTTGTATTGATGTCAACCTTCAATTCCATGGAATGAGAACTATCTTCTTTACTAGAGTGGTCACTACTCAATTATTCTCAGGACTTCTGTCCTCATCACCTCAACTTTGACCTGACCAAGTTAAAAAATAGGAAAACAGTTTAATATGGAAGTTCAAGTAACTCTAGAACCCCATTTTAGTTTCCTGTCTTCCTGTTTGGTTGGCTGGGGTGATTTTAGCATCCCTTTCACCCAAGGTCAGAATGAACCTGGATGCCACAGGTGGGCTGGAAGTTATAACAGAAAAGCATTCCTGAAAGCTCAGAGAACTGGATCTAACAGGCACCTCCAGCTGGCTGACTATGGACAAGTCAATTCATCTTTCTGGGTGACACTGGATGGGCCATCAGTTCCCCTCTTGCAGTCTAAAGCCATGGGGGACTATGGGCTAATCTTGGTGGCTGGAACCTGGAGACTGACATTAGATGGGACCTACTGACAATGGACACTGAGCTCACTCCATGTCTCCCAGCCACCTCTGGAATCCCAATTGGCCCCCCACCTCAAGGATTTGAACCCTTGCTTTTTTCTCTGAATGCTGGCATGGCTTCCCCTCCAGGTTTCAGCAACCCAGGTGGTACTGCTGCCAAGAGGCTCCAGCTCCTGGCCGCAGCTCCCTGAGCACCAGCATCTTCCCTGGGGAGTCTCCAGATTCCTGGGAAAAGGATGAAAGTAGTCTTTTCAATAGTGAATGAAACTCAAGTTAGAACTCAGAGCTCTGTTTCCTCTCCTGCCATCTTTCAATTACTTCCTGTGACCCCTGGGAAGGACAAATAGGCCATTGCATGCTTTAGTAGAACATGTTCTGGTTGAAGAATTTTGCAATAGTGAGACAGGGGTTGCCACAACTTAGCTGGTTTTCTTTTACTGGGAAGTAAATAAATACAACAGGATGAGCAAGTATATCATAGTAACAATGACATTTTAGCTAATCTTCCTGTAATTATGACCTCTGTTTTAACTAGCTAATAGACAAATGGCTTGAACTACGTAGGAGCACCTGAGTGGCTCAGTCAGTTGAGCATCTGACTCTTGGTTTCAGCTCAGGTCATGATCTCATGGGGTATGGGATCAAGCCTTGCAGAGGACTCCCTGCTCAGCAGGGCATCTGTTTGAGTTTCTCCCTCCCTCAGCCTCTTCTCCCACTTGCACATGCTTGTGTCTCTTTCTCTCTCTCAAATAAATAAATAAATCTTAAAATATATATATTTTATATAATATATTTATATATTTATTAGATACACTTATTATAAATTATTTATATAACTTTATTATATGTTAATTATATTATCATTTATATAAATATATAATTTTATAAATATATTTATATAAAATATTTAAATATATACATGATAATATAATAATAAATACAATTTATATAAATGTATAATAATATAATTATATATTTATTGCCTTACTTATATAGATATTATTTATATAATATTTATTTAAAATATATTATTTATATAATTAATAATAGATTTTTATATAAATGATTTATATCGTATAAATATTTATTATATATAGATATATTTTTTAAAAATATATATGAACTAGAGATATTTCCTGGGATTTTAGCATGACCCTGTCCTCACAATCCATACCTCTAGGGCAAGAGAGTAGGTAAACTCCCCACTTACAAGGTTCTTTTGGCACTTCTAGAGTGAGGGGGTCTTTGGGTAACTATACTCACCTAATCCTCAACAATTTTCTCTACACAGAGCCCAGCGCTTGTTTCTACTATGACCAGGAAAGCTGCATGAATGGTGACATTCAATGGAACCCTTTTCTATTCTAATTTGAGGGAGATGATCCAGAAGAAAGAGATTGTATGTACCATCTAAAAACAAGACTGGGAAAGGGAAGAGAGTTACAGCTGGATGTAGAGAAATGGGAGGGGATCTGAGTCCCAGGAGCAGGGCTGGAGAGCAGCGCACTGTCCCTGCCAGAGCCAGGAGCTCTTGCCACCTGCAAGACCCACCTCTTTCTGGTTTCCAGCCAGGTACACACCTGCCTACATCCAGCAGAACTCATAAAACCAAGTCAGAGAGCAAAATTTGTGTCTAGGGTTAGTGTTTACAAGCCTGCCCTTGGGTCATGTAAAGTCATTTGAAAAGCCCTTGCGCCCCCTGGGTCTGGTGTGCCCACATGGTTACTGCTGTTTCCTCTGTACTTGCTGGTTGCCTTGCCTCTCAACCCAGCTTTCTACTTCTGATCCTGCTGGCCATTTGTGTTTTTTTATCTGTATTGAGTTCTTAAAATTTGGATTCATTCGACTTACCTGGAGTTAGACAGAACCCTTGAGAGGCCTGGCCTAATTATCCTGTAGTGACCATCCCAGCCCGTCCATACCCACACCTCTACACGCAGAGATTCTCATTGCTGGCCTCTCACATTACATTGCCACCCAAAGCCTTTCATGCCAGAGAGAGACAGAGAGAGACAGAGAGTTGGCGGGGGAGGAGAGAAAGCTACCTACGCAGGAAACATTCAGTATCTTGTTCCCCACCCTAACACCTCCCCCCATGATGGCTCTATCTAAAAAAGATTTACATTTCAAATGATAAAATATGCATTTAAAATTTCCCCAGCCTTCTGCCAGTCCACCTCTGACCCTACCTTCTGCTACCACTTGAGTCAACTCCAACAAGTAAATAGGAGTGATATTATTCTTTAACATTTCATTTTTGAGGGAAAAAAATATGCATTAATGGGAAGACAAATAAAAGTCCACCGGTAGGAGCTCCCTTATTTATTTAACATGAATTAACAGTGAAGAAACAATTATAACAACATAAACCAAACCAGGCAGTAAGTGGGCAATTCCCCTTCTGTTCCAATATGCCCCAATTAACACAAACTGAGGAAGGAATAAATTTAAGCAGGAACAGCTTATCAACATACAATTAGCACTCAATAATTTATCCCCGTAATGCCAGATCAAATAAAAACATTGTGTCATAAATCACTTACTCAAGTAAACCACCAGCCCCTGTGCTGAAATGATCTTTTGGTTGATTTGCTTCCTATGCACCACCCTTCTGCTACCAAAGGTTTTTTGTTTTTTTTTTTTTTCCCTTTCTCAGAGCCAAGATAGTGAGGCAGCTGCAGTGGCATTCGCTACTCTCCAGAGTTCAAGGTGATATTAAGCCACAAACAGAATGATAGCGAGGGCCAGCTCAGATCTCATTGAGTGTGCCCCTCTTTCTGGCTGGGCCAGCTACTGAATAACTGCAAATAAATTGGTACCTGGCCTTTAAGTTTTCCAAGGAAGGGAATTCCTCATTCTTCATTTTTAAGGTATTTTTAGATCTTAATGTTTACAGGTAGAATCTTCCACATAATACCTAAAAAACAAATAATCCGATTTAAAAATAGGAGGAAGACATGAACAGACATTTCTCCAAAGAAGACATCCAGGTGGCCAAAAGACACATGAGAAGATGCCACACCTCACTTATCATCAGGGAAATGCACATCAAAGCCACAATGAGGTATCACCTCACCAGTCAGAATGGCTATTATTAAAAGACAAGAAATAACAAGTGTTGGCAAGGATGTAGAGAAAAGGTAACCCAGTGAAAAGGTGCAGGCACCATGGAAAAGAGTGCAGGGGTTCCTCAGAAAGTAAAAATAGAACTACCCCACAATCCAGTAATTGCACTACTAGGTATTTACCCCCTAAATACAAAAACACTAGTTCAAAGGGATACATCCACCCCTATATTTATTGCGGCATTATCTACACTAGCCAAATTATGGAAGTGGCCCAAATATCCATCGATGGATGAATGGGTAAAGGAGATAGATATATATACACACACACACAGATATATAAATACATTACATATACACACACACACGCATAAACACACACACGCATGATGACATATTACTTGACCATAAAAAAGAAGAAATGGGGGAAGGGAGGGAAAAAAGAAACAAGATGAGAGTGGGGAAGGAGACAAACCATAAGAGACTCTTAGTTTCAGGAAACAAACTGAGGGTTGCTGGGGCAGGCAGGGGGAGGGGGAGGGATAGGGTGGCTGAGTGATGGACATTGGGGAGGGTATGTGTTATGGTCAGTGCTGTGAATTGTGTAAGACTGATGATTCACAGACCGGTACCCCAGAAACAAATAATACATTATATGTTAATTTTAAAAAATGACATCTTGCCATTTATAATGATATGGATGGAGCTAGAGAGTATAATGCTATGTGAAATAAGTCAGTCAGAGAAAGACAAATACCATGTGATTTCACTCATACATAGAATTTAAGAAACAACATAACTGAGCAAAGGGAAAAAGAGAGAGAGAGAGACAAGCCAAGAGACAGACTCTTAACTATAGAGAACAGATTGATGGTTACCAGAGGGGAGATGAATGAGGAGGATGTGTGAAATAAGGGATGGGGATTAAGGAGCTGAATGGAGTGAAGAGTCACTATATTGTACACCTGAAACTAACATTGCACTGTATGTTAACTGGAATTAAAATTAAAAACAATAAAAATGTTTAAAAAAAGAATCTTCCATCCAGAGCCTCTCTTTTCATTTAAATCAATTTATATGGGCCCTATGAAAATTAAAAACAGCATGTCATCATCTACTCTGTAAGGCCTATAAATCTGAAGGCAATCATTAAGTCCTTGAATGTTTCCTATTCATTCTTTCACTGCCAAATCTTAGTTCTTTCCATTTTTGTGGTGTGCATTGCCTCTTTGAAATCAGATGTGTTCTCCAGGCTTCTCCTGCCAACTTTGTTTCCCAGACTGTCTTACAAGTGATTTAGCCATAGAGAACTCTGGTAGAAGACTAGAACATAGGAGAGAAGAATAATTCAGGGTATTATTCCATCTCTATGTCCTGGCAAGTACAGCCAAACCTCACTATTCATGAATTCCATCTTTGCAAATTTGCCTACTTACTAAAATTTATTTGTAACCCCCAAATCAATATTTGCACACTTCTGTGGTCATCTGGGGACATGCACAGAGCAGTGAAAAATTTGAATTGTCTAATATGTGTCTCTACATGAGGTCAGACAAGGCAACACTCTGACTTTTTTCAAGTCTTATGCTATAAATAAGTGTCCTTTTGATGATATAGTGTCCTATTTTTCTCATGTGTGCTTTTTGTCAGTGATGTCACTGTTTAAAATGGCCCCCACACGTAGTGCTGAAGTGCTCTCATGTCCCAGAGCACAAGATGGTTGTGGTGTATCTTAGGGAGAAAATACATGTGTTAGATAAGCTTCACTCGTCATGACTTACAGTGCTGTTGGCCATGAATTCAATGTTAATGAAGCAATAATATATTTTAGGCAAACTTTTCCCCATTGAGGATGATATTCACTGTGGGTTTTTCATACATAGATTTTATGAAGTTGAGGAATGTTCCCCCTATCCCTATACTTTGAATCATTTCAATCAGGAACAGATGCTGTATCTTGTCAAATGCTTTTTCTGCATCCATTGAGAGGACCAGGTGGTTCTTCTCTCTTCTCTTATTGATTTGTTCTATCACATTGATTGATTTGTGAATGTTGAACCACCCTTGCATTCCAGGGATAAATCCCACCTGGTTATGGTAGATCATCCTTTTAATGTACTGTTGGATCCTATTAGCTAGGATCTTGTTGAGAATCTTAGCATCCATATTCATCAGGGATATTGGTCTGAAATTCTCCTTTTTGGTGGAGGAAAAGCTGACAGCATTCTCTTTGAGATCAGAAAAAAGACAAAGATGCCCACTCTCTCCACTCTTGTTCAACATAGTACTAGAAGTCTTAGCAGTGGTAATCACACAACAAAAATAAATAAAAGGTATTCAAATTGGCAATGAAGAAGGCAAACTCTCTCTCTTCACAGATGACATGAATACTTCATACGGAAAACCCAAAGGACTCCACCCCCAAAGTACTAGAACTCATACAGCAATTTAGTAATGTGGCAGGATACAAAATCAATGTACAGAAATCAGTTGCTTTCTTATACACTAACAATGAAAATATAGAAAGGAAAATGAGAGAATTGATTCCATTTACTATAGCACCAAGAACCATAAGATACCCGGGAATAAACCTAAACAAAGAGGTAAAGGATTTGTACTTGAAGAACTATAGAACACTCATGAAAGAAACTGAAGAAGACAAAAAAGATGGAAGACCATTCCATGCTCATGGATCGGAAGGATAAACATAGTTAAAATGTTTATGCTGCCTAAAATTTTTATGCTGCCTGGAGCAATCTATATTTTCAATGCCATCCCAATCAAAATTCCACCAGCATTTTTCAAAGAGCTGGAATAAACAATCCTAAAATTTGTATGGAACCAGAAAGGACCCCAAATTGCTAAGGAAATGTTGAAAAAGAAAAACAAAACTGGGAGCATCACATTACCTGATTTCAAGATTTACTAAGCTGTGGTCATCGAGACAGCATGTGGTACTGGCACAAAAACAGACACATACGCCAGTGGAACAGAGTAGAGAGCCCAGATAGGGTCCTCAACTCTATGGTCAAATAATCTTTGACAAAGCAGGAAAAAATATCCGGTGGAAAAAAGAGAGTATCTTCAATAAATGGTGCTGGGAAAATTGGACAGCTATGTATAGAAGAATGAAACTTGACCATTCTCTTACATACATAAAGATAAACTCGAAATGGATAAAAGACCTCAATGTGAGGCAGAAATCTATCAAAATCCTAGAGGAGAACATAGGGAACAACCTTTTTGATATTGGCCACAGAAAGTTCTTTCAAGGTATGTCTCCAGAGGCAAAGGAAACAAAAGCAAAAATAAACTTTTGGGACTTCATCAAGATCAAAAGCTTCTCCACAGCAAAGGAAACAGTCAACAAAACCAGAGGTAAGCAAGGAATAGAAGATATTCACAATTACACTGCAGACAAAGGGCTAATATCCAAGATCTATAAAGAACACCTCAAACTCAACACTCAAAAAACAGATAATCATGTCAAAAAATGGGTAGAAGACATGAACAGACACTTCTCCAAAGAAGACATACAAATGGCTAACAGACACATGAAAAAATGTTCATCATCATTAGCCATCAGGGAGATTCAAATCAAAACCACATTGAGATACCAACTTACACCAGTTAGAATGGCCAGAATTAACAGGACAGGAAACAACAAGTGTTGGAGAGGATGTGGAGAAAGGGAACCCTCTTACACTGTTGGTGGGAACGCAGGTTGGTGCAACCACTTGGGAAAACAGTGTGGAAATTCCTTAAGAAATTAAAAATAGAGCTTCCCTATGACCCCGCAATTGCACTACTGGGTATTTACCCCAAAGATACAGACGTAGTGAAAAGAAGGGCCATCTGTGCCCCAAGTTCATAGCAGCAATGGCCACAGTAGCCAAAATGTGGAAAGAACTAAGATGCCCTTCAATGGATGAATGGATAAAGAAGATATGATCCATATACACAATGGAGTATTATGCCTTCATCAGAAAGGATGAATACCTAACTTTTGTATCAACATGGATGGGACTGGAAGAGATTATGCTGAGTGAAATAAGTCAAGCAGAGAGAGTCTATTACCATACGGTTTCATTTACTTGTGGAGCATAAGGAATAACATGGAGGGCATTGGGAGATGGAGAGGAGAAGTGAGTGGGGGAAAACTGGAGGGGGAGACAAACCACGAGAGACTGTGGACTCTAAGAAACAAACCGAGGGTTTTGGAGGAGAGGGGAGTGAAGGGTTGGGTGACCCTTGGAATGTGTATTATGGAGGGCATGTATTGCATGGATCACTGGCTGTGGTGCATAAACAATGAATTCTGGAACACTGAAAAATAAAATAAAATGAAATGAAAAAATATATATGTATATATATTTTAGGTAAGTTGCTTTAAACAGAAACACATAAAACAAAGTTATGAACTGATGGACTGAGGAAAATGCTATGACCAGAGGCTCACAGGAACCTAACCCTATATTTTCTCTAGAAGCAATGGTTTGGTATTTGCTAATTCAGTGTCTGTGGTGACTTTATAGAACAAAACTACCACAGATAACAAAAACCTACTATATTTCCTCGTGATGCCCATCTTTCCTCTGGGAGTCCAGCTTGCTACCAGATAGCACATACCTTCTTGCTCCCAACTTCCACTGGGAAGTCTCCACCATGATTCTCACAAAATCACCCTAGCTCCTGGATCCTGGTAACACCACCTTCTTCCTGTGCCCCCTCCCACCTTAGAAATGATAGTAGCTTCTGCTATTGCTAAACTCTGGGGTACTGTACCATGCTTTGACTTGTCAGATCTTCCATTTCTTGTGTAACAAATTTTCTTTATCAAATGTCCTCTGTTCAAAATATTAAAAGATTTCTAATATTTTAGAACCCTTTGTGGTAGGCAGAATAATGGCCCCCCAAAGATATCCATGTCCTAATCCCAGAACTTTTGAATATGTTACCCTACATGACAATAAAGACTTTCTGGATGTGATTAGAGATTTTGAGATGATTTATCCATATGAGACCAAGGATTTGGTCTTATAAGTAATTCTTACAAGTGAAAGGGAAAAGCAGCAGAGTCAGAGGAGGAATATAAGAACAGAAGCAGAGATTGGAGTCATACAAGCATGGGCCTAAGAAACGGAGGCAGCCTTTAGAAGATGGAAAAAGCAAAGAACAAGTCCCCCCACTCACCGGCCAGAGCCCACAGAAGGAATGAAATCCTGCTGACACCTGATTTGAGCTCAGTGAAGCTCATTTTGGACTTCTGACCTCCAGAACTGGAAGATAAAATGAATTTGTGTTGTTTTAAGCCACCTAGCTTGTTGTAATTTGTTACAGCAGCAATTGGAAACACATTCTTTTTGTGGCTACTACCTTTCAAGCTGAAAGGCACAGAGTTGGTTCCAAATGTATTTAAGTTCTGATGTAGTCTCCGTACCTGGAAATAGCCAAGGAACTCAGAGTAGGACGCAATCATTAACAGCTGAACCCACTTAATTTCCTGAAATCAGAATCTAAGATCTACTTACACCTCTCTGGGTTTTTCTAGTTTTTCATCATAAAATTTCTAAAATTATATAAAACTAGAGAGAATAATATCATAAGCCTCCATATACCTACTAACCAGCTTCAGTAATTACCAACTCATGGCCAATTTTAATTTGTATGCATCTTTATAATTCCCCCTTCCCTGTATTATTTTGAAGCAAATTCTAGGTGTGATTTCTCCGCAGACACTTCAAAACATATCTGTGAAAGATAAAGACTCTTTTAAAATATGATCACAAAATTATTATTGAACCAAAAGAAAATTAATTTTATATAATTAATTATAATCAGTGTTGAAATATTTCCAATTATCTTGTGATTTTGTTGGCATCAGGATCCAATAGGATTCTACACTGCAATATTTGACATTTCTTCTGTCCCTTTTGACCTATAGGCTACCCTCTATTACTTCTTTTCTGTTCTTACAATTTATTCACATCAGTATCCACATTATATATTATGTATCAAAACCCGCAGTTTAGGTTTTGCGGACTTCATTCCATGATGTTGTTTAATATTTTCCTCTATTATCTGTAATTTAGTAGTTAGTTCTAGCAGATTTACTGGATTTAGTTTCAATTTTTTTAACCAAAACTGTGTTGAAGATGGTGTGGCACATTCTATCTGGTCCACTCTCTTTTTGTAATTTTAGCCATCACTGATGTGTACAGCCTAAATTAATTCATTTATTAGGGATTACAGAAAGGTGATATTCTAATTCTATCCTTCCTTCTCTTATTATCTGGAATCCTTTATAAACAGGAATTTCCTCTAATCAATTATTTGATTACTGTGCAGTACAGCTCCTATAAGAAAGGCAGAATAAAAGACTTATTTATCCACTATATGAGTTGGTTCTGTGGTTCTGTGGCATCTTCCAAAGGTGGCCAGTGGTGTTTCCTATGTTTAAATTATTACTAAAATCTCATGTATTTAAGCATATTTTATGTGTCTAATCCATAAGCATTATTACTCATTATTACTCTTACTGATGTTCAAAGTGACCTATATTTAGCCAATGGGAACTTCTTCAACTTGGCACCTGAGTCTCTTTGACACAACACCATTGGTCTTTGATAGCTTTCTTGCTTCACGACATGGCAAGATGTTGTAGAACCATCTTGTATGTTTCCTGCCCCAAGCCTAGAATCACCCATTTCTCCAAAAAGCCCTGATTCTTTAAATAGGGAAATGATATTTAGAAATGGCAATCTGGGCACAGAAGATGCTCATTGTTAATGGATTAGTTGTTTTTAGTCCTTTTGAGTGGATAGGAAATACATTATTAAAGATGCAATACTCCATGACATTAAAATACTAATTCCAATTATAATGCAAGACCACAGAGTTTTTATTTTATTTTATTTTATTTTGTTTTTTAAGACAACAGAGTTTTTAATGTAACCTCATGGATCTTACATCTGTATCTCTTTTTTTCCATTTTGAAAAACTTCATACACAGTCACATCAGCATAATAATTATTTGTTTGTTTTATCACATTCAGCTCTAGGAGAATCTCATAAAACAATATCAACACTTCTACTTACATATTATAACTAAAAATAGTTTAAGATGCTTTTTTTCTTTTTGTTTTGTTTGCTTGCTTGCTTGCTTATTTTGTTGCAATCCTTTTTGTTCTCAGGATACAATCCATTAGGGCTAGATAGATGCTTTATGTATGCCTACTTACCATTTACTCTATATAAGCTATATTTAATTTCTTTTCATGTTATAATAAATAAAATCAACCAACAGATCAAATTTATCTTTTATCTGTAACAATGATGCTATTGGCTCTTACAAATTCCCTCTAACTATTTTCAAGTTGGTGTCTATGCCAGAAAATAGAAACCACTTCATTTCAAATGGGAGGTGAGGTGGCGATGTGATACAGAAAACTGAATACAAATATATTAGAAGGGTTAGAGTGCAATTAAGAAAAGACACAAGGCAAAGATAAGTAACTGTAAGAAAATGCCAGGGCTGAAGAAGGGAAAGGGAAGAGCTAAGTTGCTCAGAGCCATGAATCACACATGCCACAAATGTTGGGACTGGAGGGAAACCAGGAGCCCATTTTTCCCTGACATCACTGCCTAAAACTCAGAATCCTCCTAACTTCTAATCTCACCTGAGTGATTCTCATTGGTAGAACCCAGTAGATCCCAGCTGGCAAAGGGGTCTGAGTAACGAGGGAAGTAGGTTTCTAGCCCTAGAAATATGAGATAATAGAAAGTCTGTGAGGAGCTGAGTACCAACTGACAACACACAGCTTATCTACTCAGTGTCCAACATATAGGTATGTTTTTCAGTAGAAACGTTGAATTCATCTTCTCTCCTGGTCCTTCTGAAAACCAGCAGTTCAAGACCAAGATTAAGGGCATCATATCTGGTAAAAGCATAGAGAAAAGACAGCTTACATGAAATAATTTAAAACCATGGCACTGGCCTTGTTAGTATAAATCATAGTCATCTACACTTCTCTGCTCCGGGCCATAAATATAAGGAAAACAGGGGTCATGTGTTTGGAAACAGATACCTCGGCTCAGAGAAACCAAGTAACTTCCTTTTAAATTTTATTCTTTTCAGTTCTCTGATTAGGAATAATTTGCCAGTTAAGTAGGACAGCATCCAAAGTAAAAAGAGACATACACTGAAATCTGTTAGCATCAACTGTTAGAGTCATTCTTCTCTCAATGACATATTGTTGCTATATATAGTTTAGATATGAGTAATGAGAAAGTAATTGTGAGCCAATATTTAGGGAAAAGCTAGGCCTCTCAAGACCACAGCTCTGATGGAATGTCTTAGTGATGGATTTAGTCTTACACTTTCATACTTTCTCAATTTATTTTTCTCTGGGATGTTTTTCTATTTAGAGTATTAAATGACTCACATCTGATGGACAGAGAAGGACACTTACTAACTGAAATCTTAGGCAAGTTATTTAAACTTTCCCAAGATTTCTTATCTATGAAATGGGAATAATAATAGCATCTACCACACATTGTTATTTATGACAGTTACATGAAATGATATGCATAAAGAACTCAGAATTGTGCCTGATACACAGTGAGTACTCAGGAAGATGGGCTGTTTGTATTCTTGCTAGAGAAATTGCTAAGAAATAAAAAGTCATTTAAAAATAATCTCATTTAGGACGCCTGGGTGGCTCAGTTGGTTAAGCTGCTGCCTTCAGCTTGGGTCATGATCCCAGGGTCCTAGACTGAGTCCCTCATCAGGCTCCTTGTTCAGCAGGGAGCCTGCTTCTCTCTCTGTCTCTCTCTGTCTCTGCCTGCCGTTCTGCTTGCTTGTGCTATCTCCCTCTCTCTCTGACAAATAAATAAATAAAATCTTTAAAAAAATAATAATCTCATTTGAACACTTCTTCTTGATAATCAAAGTGGATACTTGATCCAGGAAAAGTTAATGCTGCCAAGAAAGGAGTCAGAAGAAATCTTATATATAAAGAAAGTGTTAATAGCATCCATAGAACATGTAGAGGTCTTCATTCTCTGGAGCCCAAGAACTTCTACTGTTCTGAGACTAATGGGGATGATAATCATAAATTTAAGCAACTTTAAATGGGAAAAATAACCTAGGTAACAGTTATGGAGACCTGGTCCTCACAATCTTGATACTTCACAGGAGCTGATTATCTGCTTGGAGATGGAAAATAGAACTGCTGGAAAACAGGGAGATGTGTGAACATGGCCAGCATGGGTCAAAGGAAAGAGAGCCAAAAGAAGAGAAGCTCCCTCTTACTGAGATGGAGAAACCTTGTTCTCCTCCTTCAACAGCAGAGTGTCTCGCTTTGCTCTCTGATGTGGTTGAAGATGACGGTCTGACTCCACATAAAGAAGTGTACAAATGTTCAGATTTCCTAAGGAGAAATGTAAACAACTCACAGTGAACTACATAGGTAAAGGTGATAATATCTCACTACAAAATATTACTCTTGAACAAAAACCTTAGTGCTTCTTCATGATTCAAAATATTTATGAGTTGGAGACCTACATTGAGACTTTGGTCCTTCTACTCTAGCCACAAACAGATATATATATATATACATATGCACAAAATTATCATGAATGTCACTAATCCAGTGCCAACTAACACAAACTGCATCATGGCAACTCAAATTGGCAATCGTTACTGGTAGCATCAGTTAACATGATTTTCCGAAATGAAAAAATCTTGGTAAATTTTCAAACAAAAGGG
This sequence comes from Mustela erminea, assembly GCF_009829155.1. Taxonomy (NCBI): domain Eukaryota; kingdom Metazoa; phylum Chordata; class Mammalia; order Carnivora; family Mustelidae; genus Mustela; species Mustela erminea. The sequence goes on from NC_045621.1 coordinate 70,769,341, forward strand.
ACAATATTACTTAATTAAATGGTAGTCATATTCCTAGAAGTTTCAGTGACCATTAAAACTGAGCCAAACTACTTTCTGCTTTTATGTTAAGTGAAATTAGGTTTGAAGTTCAGATAATTACAAAGAGATCTTGTGAGACATTCAAAATTCATGTGGATCATGGCACAAGCCTTCAATATCTAGCAACCCTAGTCCCCGATCATAAATGCCAGTAGCGTTCTTCAATCATGTTTCAATCAAAATTGCCCCCCATATATCTTCAAAGTGCCTCCCTACCTAGAAGCTGTACAGCCAATGTTATGGTGCACTGCTTTATAGCAGTCATGTTTTTGAAAGGGAAATGGCAATTGTCCAGGTGAATAAAACAGTATTTTCAGGAAATACCCTATGGCACAAAACATGAGCATATGCATTCACTATGATGGCCAAATCAGTGCACCCCCCCACCCCGCCCCCGAGTGACAAGTATTGTAGACTCTGCCAAAAAGACACTAAATGACCCTAGAATATCCACACCTGAAGAGACATACACATAACTGTCCTTGGCCACATCTGACTTCCCATAGCAAGACTATCCAAGGCAGCATGTCACAAACCTATAGCTGACATCTGCCCTACTCATCATTTACAGATCTGGATGTCCCTCTTCACAAAGTTTACAGATGATGCACTGGTGAAAACCCCTGCTTTCCTGTGGGAAATTCTGCCTTAAAATACCTCAGACAGGAGAGTCTTTATAATTCATTCAGAATTCTGTTTGCCTGTGTATGTACAGTAGCTGGTAGAAAGGCCACCACTTGGGAAAGCCCACTAGGTTTAATGGAATAAGTATTTACTACAGGGCTTGATAAAGGGTCTTTTTAGCTATACCGAGGGCAGAAATTGTAATGATACTGATCCTCCCTGAAGCCAACTTTGGCTCCTAGAAAGCCTTGGAGACTTCTGTGCAGGAGGTTCCCAACCACAGCTCCCCTCTCTTAATTGCTACCAACAGGTAGCTTTCCTTGGTGTCACTTAGATCGAATTCCCAGGAATGAGTGTTATTGGTCAGGCTCTCCTTTTGATTCAGGCTGCAAGTTATGGGCCATCAACAGGCTTAGAGTTAGGGCCTTTCTTCTCAGGTTAGTGTTCATACCATGGAGAGAGTGAAAAGCAGGGACATATGGCCCACTGCTCACTCAAAAGAGGCTGTGGGCAGGGTTCGATTTTCTGAGAAAATGGAATAGCAAGAAGATACTCGGAAATATATCTGATTGCCTGAAGATGAAAGGAGCTTTCCAAAAGGGGACGAGACAAATGCTTGAAAAGATGGAATAAAGAGACAGGGCAATGTGATGATGTATTGATGAGCCATAATGACTTCACTCAAATCCCACAAGCTGGTGGTCTAGAACCACTAGACAAAGATATATCTGTCCCAGAAAGTAGAGAATCTAGGTTCTCGTATCTCATGACATCGTAGGCAAGTAATTTCAGTGTGACCAGAGATAAGTAATTTACATTTACATTTCATGAAACTTAGTTGTCCCCATGGTTTAATGGATAGAAATTCTCTATGCCTTTCACAAAGATGGCAGATTCAGTGGGTCAATTGTGGCTCTAAGATCCATGATTCTATGACAATAATGAGATTAAGATCATATGAGTAATAGGAAATTGAGCTTCTCTGAGAAGTCAGAACAAGGTGCTAGAGATATTTGGATCATGAACAGGCATCAAGAACCAGTACCACCCCACCACCCTTTGGTAATTTCAGATAAATTTGTGTATTTCCTGAGTTGTGGTTCTCAGACCAGGGTCCATTTTGCCTCCCAGGGGATGCTTGGCAATGTCTTGAGACCATGGTGCCACACTGTGCAGGGAACAAAGAGGCGATTCCTGGCTTCTAGTGGGCATGAGCCAACCATACTGCTAACATCCTATAGTACACAGGGAAACCCCCATAACAAAGAATTATGTGATCTAAAATGTCACTAGCTCAAGGTTGAGAAACCCTGTTCTGGAGTGAGGTTCCATAGCAAGCACTCATCACATTCCCAATGGATCCACAACCTAAATAGGTTGAGGAACTGCAGCTCTAGACTTTGGCAAAAGGCTACAAAGAATTCTGCTTGGCACCCTCACTGCACAGGTGACTCTTCCACCTGCACCTCCTTTTCCTCCCGACACACACCTCTAGCTTTACCACTGCAGTCACTCATCCTGCAGAAAGAAGAATCCCTGTCCAAATGCCAACTCACTTTCGAATGAACCATCTCTCTAGTGACCCACATTTCAGTTCCCAGGGCCAATTAGAGGTCCTTGGCATTTCACCCTCTGATACCCTCACAACTCCAACACATATCACTACACATACAGAAAGTTGCAAAGTCCTTCTCAAGCCCAGCTGGCTACTTGGTGACTCTTACTAAAGTAGTGAGAATGTCCCTGTTGCCAATCATCGACCCTCTCTTTGCCCAGCCTGCTGTAGACTGTTCCTCCATCTCTACCCCTTCTTGCACTCTATATAGAGACAAATCAGACTTTCTAAAAGGAATGACATGGCAACAGGTATCCTCTCCCAGTGAGCCAAAGGGAGCTCTGCCTAAGGGTAATACTTGAATTGGGACACATTCAGGTCTACTTGTTAGCCCTGCCAGAGTTTGGCTCTCTGCACTAAGAGACTTGAAGTCCTCTTCATGAGATGCAATTGGGTCTCTGTATGGAAGGGAGCCCTCCACATGGGTTAAAACACCAGCACAAAGTACAAATACACACATTAAACTACTGCAATAAAACATAGCATAACATCACCCAACCCCCACTGTTACGTGCTGTTAAATATTTAATTAAGAAGTCCTATGAAGCAAACCATTATATACACAATAAAGAACGAAGAAAGAAAAACAAAATGCAGGTGTAGAACAGAGCCCAACCTGGTAGTAAGTGCAATTTTCATTTGCTTTTACCCAGGGGCATTTGTAGAAGAGATTGTTTTGCCAAATATTTATCTTTTTCTTCATTTTCTTAAAGCATGTCTTTTCCAGAAAGAAAAGACATTTAACAAGTATTAAAAACATGTGTTTAAACCATTTAGAAAGTTTAATTTTCTTTAAAAATGGTTTCCGGAGTTGAGGTCTTCTCCAAGTTTCTGGAGTTGAATTTTCACCTGATCATATGTCAGGTCTGACCTGAGTGACCCCACATGGGCCTCGGTTGATCCCCTGGGATTCCCCCCTTCCCCCTCTCCACCTGCCCTACCTGAGAAGACCCACCATCCACTGGTATCCAGTGTCACAGCAAAGCAAAAGCCAGTGAAAGACCTGGTTGGGTTGTCTGACATGGAAGTTTCGGTGTTCTAGGGGCTCGTTGTCTATCATCATGAGGGTTATAAAGCAGACATCTGGAAACAGGCCAGGGAGTTTGGAATACTGTTGTCCTGGGCAGTTCAGGCCCATAAACATTCAAAGTCTGTATCAAGTTTATACCTCTGGCAGTAGTAACAAACAACACAAAACCTAGGAAAAGATGCTGGACACCACTTGGAGAGGTTAATGAAACATGAATGAAAGTAAACAAACACCTCATGCACCATAAAGCAGCTCCATGCTGGGCCCATCCTTCTAACCAGAAATGGGGCTGAATGAAAGGAGGCATTAGCTCCCAGCAGCCCCAGGGCTGCTTGCTTTGATAGCACCTGCCAAATCCGCAGGGACAGAGAACACACAGTGGTTGAGGTTGCTGTCTTTAACTCACCTGAATGGCTTTTCTAGATCTGGCAAACTCAGCTCAACCCGACCTTGACCCAACCTTGACTTAACCCAACTTGACCTAACCTTTGACCCAACCTGACCTTGAAGCTGGAAGCATCTGTGGGTGAGGAGTTAAGGGTAGACTGTTCTTGAACAGTTGCCAGAGGGTACAATCAGAAGAAAAGGAAAACAGAGTGGTGCTCTTTCAGCTTCTTTATTCAGAAGGGAAAACAACCAGTGGACTTGGCACTAAATAAAGCAGACTGCATTTCCTTCAAAGGGATGGATTTTTGAGCATTAGATGGGGCAGGGTCAACTCTTCAGTACCTGCCTGTCTCTCAGAAGGGCTGTCTTTATGATCCATGCAGGTAAGAAACTGGACTTTTCCTTGTACCATCCCAACCTTGAAGGGCATCCTGAATAGCAAGGTGCTCTTGAGGACAGAAAGACCCATTTCCAGGGCAACAACTCAATGTCCTCTCAAGATCCCCCTAAATATTTTCTTCCAGAGACAACAAGGAGTCTTGTAGGAGAAAAGCAGCTTTTTCTGAATATAATGTAACTGATTTAGAGATTCTTCTTGATAAACAGATCCACAGAAGGTATTCGAGAAAAATAGCTCCAAAGGAGAGATTCAAGACTTTGATCATGATATCGCACACACCTGCATAGATATTGCTGAACTAGAAGCATAGCAATTACACTTTTTGCTCTGGTCAAGTTTGGGCAAAGATTTGAATCCTGATCTTTAACATGACCAGCATATGTTCACTTTAGTCTGTGGTCAGTAATGCCCTGGATAGTGGCACCTGGGTGGCTCAGTAGGTTAAGTGTCTGCCTTTGGCTCAGGTCATGATCTTGGGGTCCTGGGATCGAGCCTCACCTCAGGCTCCCTGCTCAGCGGAGAGCCTGTTTCTTCCTCTGCCCCACCCCCACTTCAAATGTCACTGCACATTATGAGAATGACTTTAGTGACCAGGAGGATTAAAGACAACCAGGTAGCAATAAATGAGGGGATTAGTTTTGTCACAGGGTATCTGGACTCATCCTTCAGCTGGCTCAGCAATCCCATCTCCAGCAACTCCATCAGAGTCAGGCTTTTATCATTTTGCATTTTTGCACCTGAAGTGTATGAAAGCAGCTCAGTTCCAAATGACACGCAATTTTACACTCAAAGTCTCAGTTGCTCCCAGGGATCCAAAACTAAACCAGAAATGGTCCTCAGCTGCAAGAAGGAAAAAGCAAAGCAGGTCCTTAATGGCGTATAGTGACCAATTCATTACTTTAAAAAAATTTGGACACAGATTTCATACACAATTCAGAAGTACTTCAGTACTGTGTATTTATATAAAGTAAAACCATCAGAAATCGAACCACTGACAGTCAGAGGGTACCAGACTTTTTAAAAGGAGGAGACAAAGAGATACGAAGATTAAAGAAATTTAAAAATCATGAAAAGCAATCTTTATGAAGGAGAAAAAGAGGAACATATAAGAGGTGTAAAAATAGAAGATTACTATCAGGAACATATAAGAGGTGTAAAAATAGAAGATTACTATCACTTGAGTAGTAAAAAATACATCTTTTAAGTTCTGCAAAAATCTGTAGTTTTGATGTAGCAGGAGCAGGAAAAGGGGACCAAGGACAAACAAAAGCTTAGGATTGCTCAGTGAGAGGTACAAAGAAGAATAGAACCAAGAAACATGTCATATTTTTCTTTAAAATGGACAAGGGACTAGAGGAGTTCCTTATGTGGTTACAGACCAAGAAATATTGGGTTTTCTCATCTAGAAAGTCAAAGATTAGAATGGGAATCAGGAGAAAAAACAAACCAAAGACCAATTGCAAAAAATACATGGCTAGAGTAAACATCAACATACCAAATTCTAGCAATTCTTGGAACTTTATGAAAGAATACAAAAATGGAAACTCATTTTTCTAGGAATAATTGTGCACTTGGGTATAACATGTAATATGTGTATACATATGTAATTGTGTACACATATTACAAATGTATATACATATGTAATGTGCATTACATGTAATATGTGTATTTATTCTCTAAGTAAATTTCTTAATTTTAAGTTGATAAAATGTTAGTTTATTGAATTTGTTCTATATACACTCTTACTGGTTGTGGCTGGCCTCCAAAATGCTTCTTAGGTGCTATGATTAGATCTATGGGGCAAAACCAATGTTCTTAACTAAATGTGTGAGCTTATAAAAAAGAATGAAAGAATAAATAACACCTCATTGATCAATATTGGTTCTTCACCCTGCAAAAATATATTAAAGTTCACTTTCCCTTAGCTACAAAGCAAGGCACCACCTTGAGGAAAATAGAATATAGAGTCTTTGAATTTGACATAATTTACACTTAGTGGGTAAAACAAAAAAGAAAAGAAAAGAAAATACGGGGAATTATATTAAAGCTTCCCCACATCATGTTCCTTTTTGGGAGTCAAACAGACATCTGAACCAGATGCCTTCTTTAAAAAAACACTCTAAAATTTTTCTATCAACTTAAAAATGATCTCATCTCCTGCCCTTATACCTGCTATCCTAATTCAGTCATTCGCTCACACTTTCTTGCCTTGGCCCACCATCCAGCATCAAGTCGAATCTGAGTTTTGGTCCATACCATCAATCCAGAACCAAATGGGAGTGGAAAGAGCTAGAGTTTAGCAGATGAGGGGCCATCTGGAATAGATCTCTGGATAAAGTTCCAAGCCTCAGCACTGAGGTCCAATCACCAGAACAGACCTGGAGCAAAGATGAAGAAACCACCTGTCAAATGTAGGTGGTATCCAGAGTAAAAAACTGAGGTGGTGGAATTCACCAGGAAACAGCGCAGAACATTGAAGTAGTCCCTCCAGGAGTTTGCTCCAGCTGCACCGTGTAGTCAAGAGCCATGGGTTTTGTGGGTTAGACAACTTTCCTAAAATGAACTCCATGCAGGAAGAAACTCTGAGAAGGAGCACAGGGAGAAGGCACTCTGAGAGTGGACACACAGCCTCCTGCTATATGGTGCTTCTTATAGTGCCTACCTTCCCCAAAACTGAGATTTGAGAGGTAATAAAAACATCAGCAATGATCAACAACATGACCAGGTCATGAAGTCACGCTGGGAATAAGCAGAGTTCCCGTGATGAAGGGGCTGGGGTGTAGGATGAAGGGAAGACATGCACTGAGGGCTCTGTGTCATCATGAGCAAATCTTCATAGAGAGGATAAGGGAGTTGGGGGAAATTGGAAGGGGAGGTGAACCATGAGAGACTATGGACTCTGAAAAACAATCTGAGGGTTTTGAAGGGGCGGGGGGGTGGGAGGTCGGGGTACCAGGTGGTGGGTATTATAGAGGGCACGGATTGCATGGAGCACTGGGTGTGGTGCAAAAATAATGAATACTGTTATGCTGAAAATAAAAAATAAATTTAAAAAATCTTCATTCTCAGCTTTCTCAACAGCCTGTGGAGGAGCTTCAGAACACTGAGGGTCAAGATAGTTTCTTAGGCTCTGTTTTGGGATTCCTTTAACTATCATTTAAAAAATGCTGAAAGGTAGGAAGTCTCTTTTTGTTCTCACTGAGTCCATGAAGCTGTATCTTCTCTCTATCATGGCTTGCCTATCTTCTTTCATAGACCAGTCCAATTCCAACTTCTTTACTTGAGGGTGCCCCTCCCTCCTTTTCTGCTCTTCAGACCTTTTTAAGATATCTAGATTAAGGAGGCCTGGGTGGCTCAACTGGTTCAAGTCCAATTCTTGGTTTCAGCTCAGGTCATGGTCTCATGGGTTGTGGGATAGAGCCCCACAGTGGGCTCCACATTCAGCAGCATGTCTGTCTGCTCGAAGATTCTCTCCCTCTGTCCCTTCCCCCATTCGCACATGTGCACTCTCTCTCTCACTCATTCAAATAAATAAATCTTTTTTTTTTAAAAAAAGAAAAAGATGCCTAAATAGATACAGATCCCTTCTTACCCTGCCATTCTGTCAACATATCCAGAACTAAAGGGATCAGGTAATCTATACACCATTGACATTGGGTTGGCTGTTCTGGCATTCAAATGGGGGTCTAAGTAGTTCAGTCTTGCTTTGGACCCTGTAGAAAACCCTGAGCCTTAGAATGAAATGATAATGTAAGTTACACAGGTATATCCATTTATCAAAATTAGACTGTTAAGACATTTTGATGTATGTAAATTTTATCTCAAAAAACTTAAAAATTACTAAGTAGATGGTGCAGGTAGACATGAAGCAAGAAGGGTAGAATAAGAATAGTGGTTGAAGCTGAGTCATTGGGAGAGGAGAGTTCATTTTACTGTTCTGTTTACATTGTGTATGTTTAAAATTTTACGTGATAAAAAATGAAAATGATGGTTCTTCCGTGTGTATCATGCCACAGCCATCTGTGTATGTGAACATGTGTATATTCATATACATATATACTCATATATGTGGATTTAAATACATACACATCCACATTCCCAGGAATGGAGACATTTGTTTTAAAGCCATCTGGTCCTTATTTGATCACATGTGGTTCACTATCACCCAGGGAGGAAGAGAGGGCTTTGACGTCTGTCAGCCTATCCAGCATTTTGCACGGGCTTGAGCATTTGTGTATGAAGTCATCTTTACTTTTTTTCTGATCTCCAGAATGGGAGCTGGACCACTGGAATATGTCTCCTCTGCACTGAGATTTTCAATAGCCCCACTTTATATAATCCTCTCGATCCCTCACCTCTATCCAAAACATTCGTCTGCACTCCATTACTCAGGATGAAAATGGAATCTGCAATGTGATATCTCAGGGAATGACTGGGTATGTGACTAAATACTTTCCCCTAAAACTTACTTCAACTGACAGTCCTCTTAGGGACACTGTTCTTCTCATTCTCATCTGGTAGTTTATTTCCTTGTCGCAGGTACATTCTTAAATTACCAAAATTCTGTATAATATATGGTTTCTCACCAAATCCCTAACAGGTTTATTTTACCACTCGAACGAGTTACTTCCTGTCCTGTTTTATTTTTCTCACTTTTGCTGCCTCTTCCTTAATATACTCTCTTTAAATTCTCTGGAATAATTTTTGTAGCAAACATACTTAGTCCATTTCCATGCATAGAAATTTATTCCCTTAAATAGGAAAGGCCACATCCCAGATATCTTCAAAACTTGTCTGCTTATAAACAGACATTTTAGTGTAAGATAAAATATTTAATGATTTGGAGTAATGAGGGATAGCTTAGTCTGAATTATGGAATATTTAAAAAGAAATATCTTATAAAATAAAAACTACAGTGTCCAGTAAAGGACAGAGGCTTACAAATTAGTGGAAATAGGAATGCTTACAGACTTATTCTGATGAATAGACAATAATGTCTTTTAATTAGCATACTAATAACTTTTGCATAAATTTTTGCTTCAAATATACTGAGAACAGCACGCCTTCCTAATGAGGTTGTTCTGTAAGCCTGCTTCCATTATTTACCTGTTTCACATATCTTTCTTGTTCTTTAAATGTAAGATCAACCAGGAAGATCTCTGCTTACACCTTCATAAATTTGGAGATCCCAGAGTCCAAACTCACGAAGTTCGACTTCATATAATCATATAATAGAGTGATATATTTGAATAATCATAACCTGAGATTTTTAATGTAGTCTGTGGTTATTCCTACTAATTTTTTTATATCCACAGAAGATCTCACCATTACCTCATGTGGCGTCATTGCAAAATGCAGAAAAGAAAAATTCTGAGTCCACTACTATGAGGAAGCAAGCAAATGACAGGAAATATCTACTGAACAGCATGGATTCAAGGCCCCGCATCTTGGAGGCAGTTGGGATGAACACTCCTTGGTTGGCTGGGTTTGTCCAGCCAGGCTGCCTACCCCCATAAGTCTGACTAGCCCTCTCTTCAGGTGCTGGGATCCAGTCACTTTCTGCTTTCTTTCTCATTCACGTGACTCCCTGAGCACAGACAGTTCTCACACTGGGTAATCACAGGCTCAGCCATCTTGTTTCTGGCACTTTCCCTCCGCCAGGGAAGGACCTTTGTCTCAAGCTGTACATTGGGCCTTCTTCCAAAGTGTCTTAAAGCACCTTTATCACTGGAACCCAGGGTGTGTCTGAGTTCTTGGACCCAGCTGTGGGGTTTGAGCCCAAGCAGAAGAAGGACCTTAACTAGGCTAATGGCTGTATAACCCAGCACAAATAAAATGGTACTTAAAATGAACTGTAATGTCCTTGATGCACTAAAACTTGGGCATGCTTCCACATTCTGCTAAAGTGAAGAGTAATGGTTAGACCATAAATTTACTGCTGCAATTCAGCCCTGAGCACATATGTAGGTATTTCATTAGTAAAAATGTGTCAGAAGTTTGGGTTAAAATGATCTTGACATTTGAGACCAAGACAAGAGATGGGAAATATCCAGAAGTCCCCAGAGCCCTCTCTTTTCTCATCTACACTCCTCTTCATTAGTTACAAGTGGATTTTCCAGATTGTGGATTTTCAGAGAAAAATTCTTCTTGTGTTTCCCTCTGTTACCCAGCTCAAACTAATTTGGATATGCCTGAGCAAAATACAATTAGGGAGAAGAATCCAGTAAAGAAAAAAATAAAAGAAAAAAGAAAAGAAAGAAAAAACTATAGCCCAAGAGTATCATTAAAGTTAGTTTGCATATTTATCTCTGGAATCTCTAAGTTAGTTTTCTAGGTAAATATCCAAGGCTGTTGCTGAAGGTATTCCTAGAATTTCATGTATATATACTGTGTTTTTGTATCAATGTGGATTTGAAAATTCTTCCAAGATTCCTGGCTACCTGAGCATGGGCACATCAGGGAGTGGGTGTTATATTTATGCTCCAATATCCAGAGTGGACATTCTGGGTGCAGGGACTATACTTGAATCAAAGGGCTCAGCAAATTGGGGCACCTGGGTGGCTCAGTGGATTAAAGGGCTCAGCAAATTTACCTTCTAATCCAAGCCCAAAGAAAAGAGATCCAAGAAGACCTACAAATGGGACACTTGGGGGAGCAGAAAAGAAAGGAAACCTGTTTCTAGCACCTACCAGGAACCACACATGGAACTGAGCATTTCACATTCATGATTGTAATAAATCTAACTTGCCCTCTCCAATCCTGCCATCCTCTATTGTACAGAGAGAAAACCAGGGCTTAGACATGTTAAACAGCGAGTAAGTAATGGAGCCTAGAGTCACACTTGTGCTTGTCTGGGTGACCCCATGAGCACTAGGTTTCCAGTAATAGATCAGTGGCAGACTTCAAGGACAGTTCAGACAGTGTACCACTAAACATTTTTTGGAAGATGTTTCCTGCTCCACTTTTTTCAGTTTCTTGATCAAAGATCAACTCACCTAATTTCCATATGCTTGTATATGATACCTATGAGAAGGATACAAAATTACTAGCTGACTAAATTGGGATTACAGAAAATACCCACAGACTGGAGTAACGACCTGAATGAAATAAGATGTTACTTTGGGGAGTGAAATGTAAGGGCTAATGTATAGGTTCAAAAAAATAGTTGTACACATAAAGAAGAGATGGTATGTATATACATATACAATGGAATACAATTCAGAAATTTAAAAAAATGAGACCTTGTCATTTGTGACAACATGGACAGGGTATTATGCTAAGTGAGATAAGTCAGACAGAGAAAGACAAATACCATGTAATTTCACTTATATATGGAATATAAAAGAACAAAACATATGAACAAACAAACTACAACAGTAAACATAAAAAAACTCATAGAGAACAAACTGGTATTTGCTGAACTGGTATTTATTGGGGGATGGAAAAATAGATGGAAAGTATTAAAAGGTACAAGCTTCCAGTTATAAAGTAAGTCATGTGACTGAAAAATACAGTATAGGGAATATAGTCAATAGTATTGCAACAACTTTGCATGGTGACAGATGGTAACCTCATTTATGGTGATGAGCATTCCATAGTGTATAAAATTGTCAAATCACTACGTTGTACACCTGAAACTAAAATAATATGTCAGATGCACTTAAACTAAAAATTTAAAAATTCAAATTCATATTTTTTAAAAAACCAATTGTATGATAATACATAAGATACAAAGTTTAAAAACAACCACTACATAAAATGTTTTAGTCAACAATGAAGACAGAACAAGTTCATAAAGTCATATGGTTATATACTTATGATCCTAAGCTATAGTAAAAGATGTACAAAACCTGGTGGTGGGTATTAAGGAGGGCACATATTGCATGGAATACTGGGTGTGTTGCATAAACAATGAATCTTAGAAAACTGAAAAAAAAAACAAAATAAAAATTTTAAAAAACGTGCAAGATCTCTAATAAGGGTGGTGATATCTTCATTGCAATGTGCATTGATTAGATTAGAGCCTTCAAAAACATTTTATTCATTCGATAAATATTTACTGAATGCCTTCTAGGTACTGGATATTGTGCTAGGCCTCAGGGATCTGATGGGGAACAAAAGAGACACAGTCCCAGTCATCATGAAGCTTAATAGTCCAGCAAATGCAGGCAAAGTGAAGTATGCTTAGAGAATGAAACAGAACTTAAAATGATGTCTTGCAGAACAATAAAAGGAATAGAGGATTTTTAGCCTTGAGCAAAGTCTTCTCGTGAAGAGCTTTAGGATGGTGGGTGGGAAAAATGGAATCGTGTTTTATGGTAGATTTAAAAATATTCCAAATATGTTCTTGCCCTCTCTGTGAAAGGATTATACATCCCTAGTCTGTCACCGTTAGGCTTGGCCATGAACTTCTGATGTTCCTCCTCCCCCTTCTAGGTCCAAAGCAGTCATGTGACTTGCTCTGGCCAATGAAATGCAAGCAGAAGAGGCTATGCAGAGAAAATTTAGCTAACCAAATTAGAGCTGGCTGTTCCTCCTTGTTTTAGTGGGAAGATGACCCAGGGAGTGGATCAGTTTCAAGCAGTAACAGAATATTCAGTTTGTAACCCAAAGAAAGAGCTCCTTTTACCTAATGTGTTACTTTGGCCAAAACCAGCAGTAAGGTTAAGTTTACTAATAAGTCCAATAGAAGTATTCAAGGCTGCGTTCTAATCGTTACTATTTCTCAAAATTAGGTGGCCCACCTATCATTAACACATATTAGTGTTGCCAATTTCACTCTAATTATGGGCTTGATTCAACTGGTTCAAATCAATTTTATTGATATATAAGGACCTACAATGTATCACATGCAGTTTCAGCTAAAAGTTTAGTGATGGGGCCGGAAATGAAAAATTGATGCTTGGCTTTATTACTAATGCTGTTTACTCTGGCACAGCCATCTGCTGCTACTTAAGTGTCCAGCACTAGGAAATGAGCTATCATTGGTCACCTCGAAGTGAAATTATAAAGGTGTCAGATAAATTGGTGGTTGACTTATACTTCATTCTGCTCAATACTTGGGCTTTTAGTATATGCTAAATCTCCTTTGGAAACTCATTATATATTTCTTGCAGTTAAGAACTTCCGATTCTAAAAGGGACTATAGAGTGAACTTGGGTTGGACTTTGCTTTCTGAGAGCATGCTCTACTAGCCACCCCCCTTTCATTTGTTCCTCATTCTTGGAGACAATTTAAAATAGGAATCACTTTAGCACCACCTGAGCAAGTTGTCTTTATCTTTAGGTGAAGATACTGCCCCAGCAGTCCCTGCTGGGTTGAAGAGGTGTCTCAACTCTAGATCACTCCACCTGCCACTAGGACAAGGGATAAGGTGATCCTTTTTTACATTCTCACTGGCTAAAGCTGAGTATAAGCAGCAGACATCCCATACTTATTTTGAAAGCCTTCACAAAGGATACTAAGATACTAGAAAACATGGTCTCATTTTGTAATCCTGCTGGAGAGATGAAAGGAACATAAAAGATGTTTAAAAATAAAGTCAAACACAAAAGATTCTGATAACAGTTCAGGACAAAATAGTTGATCAGCCAATGTTTTCAAATAACGTGTGCCAAAGATAATTGCATTCATGCAATTATAGAAGTGCTTATAGTAAAACAGAGTGGCAAGGGAGAGTTACTTGATAAAGATGGATCTTGAAAGGGGATTTGAGAGAACAGGAGAGGGTTCATTCCAGGGAGATAAAACATGAGTGAGAGGCAAGGGGTGCAGGCAGGGCCAAGCACCCACTATTCTGGTTGTGGCATCTTAGTACGGTGCCTCACCCACATTTTGCAGGACCTGCAAAATGCTGGCTCAGAAAGGGAAAACTTGGGGCACCTGGTTGGCTCATTTGGTTAAGCGGCTGCCTTCCGCTCACGTCATGATCGAGCCCTACAAAGGGGAGGGACTCCTGCTTCTCTCCCTCCCCTTGCTCTTCCTCACTCTCTCAAATAAATAAATAAAATATTTTAAAAGGGGGGGGTGGGGACACTCTTAGAAATGACATCCAAACGACTGGATTTGGCTCTAGTTGTAAAGACTTTTATACGTAGGCAATGGAGCTTGGTCTTTATCTTTTGGAAAGAGGAGAGGTTTACTGCCCTAGGGTCCAGGCAGGCAACTGTGTGGAGTTTTCTCTCAACCCAAGCCTAAGCCTACCAGTCTTTACAGCCTTCCAAGGTTGCCATCAGCTGAAGCTACCTTATGTCTGCCAGATGTCTCTGAGCATTTCTTACCTATAGAAATCATTGGGCAATTGATTGCATGATCTTTTAAATGTCCCTATGATGGTTCATCTTCTCAGCCTGACTGTGGGCCATACAATATGCCCAGATATTGGTCAAACATGTTTTTGTTAGTGTGTCTTGGGATGAGATTAACATTTGAATAGGTAGACTGAATAAAGCAAATTGCCCTCCGTAAATTGGGTAAGCCTCATCCCAAAGAGTTAAAGGCCTGAATAGAACAAAATGGCTGACCCTCCCCCAGTAATAGAGAAGTCTTCCAGCCTGATGGCATCCTAACTGGAATATTGCCTCTTTCCTGCCTTGGACTTGAATTGAAACATCAGTTCTTCCTGTGTCTTGAGACTGCTAACCTTTGTACCATACTATACCATCAGGTCTTCTGGGTCTCCAACTAGCTAGCTCATCTTACAGATCGTGGGACTTGTCAGCCTCCATAATCATCACATGAGCCAATTCCATATATATATATGGAATATATATATATATAAAATAAACATATATATATTTATATCTTAATCATATATACATGTATTTGTCAGTTCTGTTTCTCTGGAGAACTCTAATATAGTCCTATTCTCTTGTCTTAAAACTTACTAAAACTCTTCTATGTTATTTAGCCTTTCTACATGTTTTCACCATGCCTTTCTCACCCAGTTGTAAACTTGCCAAGGTCTGAGACTGGTAGTCGTCACCATCTCTAGCCTTGTTCAGAAGTGAAGGAAGACATGGCCATGCAGGACTGCAGGTCGATCATGTACAGTTGTGCAGATTATGCTCTGTACAAGCTCTCAACCAAGAAGGAAAGTGAAGCAAAGATCCAGCACCAGGTCAGCTACCAAGAGTTCTCCTGGAATAAGACTGTGCCCAGTTGGAGATAGAGAGACTCTTCCTGTTTCTCTGGCACTGAATGGGCTGGTGGAGACCCCAGGCAGCAGCATTTTGTGGAAGACCCTAAGCATGGGCTATGCAAACATTCCAGAATCGCAGAGATTATCTGTTCTGTCCAACATTACACAGGATTCACCTAACCCTGTCTTACAATGGTCAGAGCTAAATCTCAGAAATTGGCATAAAATTTTCATGAAATGCTCTAAATGCAAGTGTTTCTTCAGTTGACTTAGGATGAGGACAGTATACATTATACCAATGATCAAGTTCCCATAATTTCAATACCTATGGTCCCTGATTTAGGACATTTCAACTTCACTTTTTGACTTTATGATGGTGCAAAAGCAATACACAGCAGTAGAAACAGTTCTTTGAATTTTGAATTTTTTATCTTTTGGGGTCTAGCAATATGGGGGTATGACATTCTCTCTCAGTGCTGCATGGCAGCACCCACAACTCCAAATTGGCCACACCATCACAAGGGCGAAAATGACCAACACATTTGCAACCACTCCGTACCCATATGACCATCTGGTTTTTCACTCTCAATACAGTATTCAATCAATTACATGAAATACTCAACACCTTATTATAAAATAGGCTTTATGTTTGATTGTGTTGCCCAACTGTAGACTAATGTCAGTGTTCTGAGCACGTTTAAGGTAAGCTAAGCTAAACTGTGATGTTTGGTAATTCACGTGTATTAAACGTGCTTTCAAGTTACAATGTTTTCAACTTACAGTGGTTATATCCAGATGTAATCTTACCATAAGACTATATTTAATTTATGAATTTATTATCTGTATTGAACTTAGTGAAGAGCTCACAGAACCACCTGAAAGACTAGAAAACCACACTCAGAAAACAGGTGGGAAAGATGTGTGTCCAGTATGAGTCAGGGTAAGAACCAAAATGACACAATGAACTAGCCCAGCAAAGACACATAGCCGTTAAATACTGGACGCCTCCCCCTCCACAGCCATCACCAGCACCTGATCCAAAACGATTTCTCCACTGCCTCTGTTTCCCTGTGCCACTACCCCTGGATGCCAGTTGTGTACAAGAAACAATTTAGTGTGTATGGAATAGAAAATCATGGCTTTTTATTTCAACTTCATCTAAACTCTTCAGCGGCAGGTTCTGTATTAAATACAAATGCTCTCAGCTCTCTAACTTCAGGCAAGAAACCACAACTTACAACATTTCATCAAGACTGACTGCCTCACAGAACTCAGATGAAAAGCACTGAATAGGGGCAAGTTCATACACAGGGGATAGGCGAATTCTCAAACAGGAAAACAATTTTCAGCTAAAATCTCCGTAATTCTGACAGGTCCTATGTTGCTAGAATCTGCATTGGTAACAAGTACAAAGCAATCATGAACACATATTTAGCACACTCTCCCAAAATACTCAAAAGTTTTCCCTGTTGGTACCATCACAGGCATGCTGATGATGAAGCTAGCAGGCACTTTTTAACAGAAGAAAAGAGCAAAGATTGTCTCATTGGTTTCACTTTTGAACCTGTGCAAAAGCCCATAATAGTTTTAAGTCTGAAATATATATAAAACATCAAGGGTATTTTCTGTCTTGAAGTACATTCTCACAAATGTAGAAGAAATCGTTAAGGCTCCTACCCACTTTGTAGATTGGTAGCCACTAGATAGGAAACCTCTATAAAGAATTGTTGACTGAATTTATAAATGAATAATAGGATCTCAACAATGATATGCAAATAAAACAAGATAATATTAGTGAAAATATTTAGACTTCTTAAGAAAAGGTGCTAAGTAAATCGAAGGCTAGAGTATTAAAGAGTACTTTTTAAACAAAATAGTAAAAAATACCATGAATCTTACAAATAATATTTTGGTTTTGCTTTAAGGGAGTCATACACATATAGATCTTGTTCTTATTTTCTAAAATCAGGAGAATGACTTCTATTGTCTTAAGCCCTGTGCTTACCTTACGGCAGCGGGTGAGAGCCTGGTTCTTGTACTTCATGTTTTTGTCATACTCCTCAGGTAAACCATTAAAAAGTGCTAAAATCCTTGGGGTGCCTGGGTGGCTCAGTGGGTTAAAGCCTCTACCTTCAGCTCAGGTCATGATCTTAGCCTCCTGGGATTGAGCCCTGCATCGGGCTCTCTGCTCAGTGGGGAGCCTGCTTCCCTTCTTCTCTCTCTGCCTGCCTCTCTGCCTACTTGTGATC
Source organism: Mustela erminea (assembly GCF_009829155.1). NCBI lineage: Eukaryota > Metazoa > Chordata > Mammalia > Carnivora > Mustelidae > Mustela > Mustela erminea. The sequence goes on from NC_045621.1 coordinate 70,786,846, forward strand.
TTTCTCTGTCAAATAAATACATAAAATCGTTTTTTAAAAAAAGTGTTAAAATCCTTATTAATAAATCCAACCTTAGATGGAAATGTTTCTCAAGGACCTTCCCTCACTTCCTTCCTTCCTTCTTTGAGAGAGAGTGGGGAGAGACAGAGCGAGAAGGAGTGAATCTTAAGCGAACTTCATGTCCATCACAGAGTCTGACACAGTGCTCGATCTCACGACTGTGAGAGCATAACCTGATTCAAAATCAAGACTCACAATCAGAGAAAGACAATTATCATATGATCTCCCTGCTATGAGGAAGTTGAGAGGCAACATGGGGGCTTTGGGAGGTAAGAAAGGAATAAATGAAACAAGATGGGTTCAGGAGGGAGACAAACCATAAGACACTCTTAATCTCACAAAACAAACTGAGGGTTGCTGGGGGGAGGGGGGTTGGGAGAAGGGGGGTGGGGTTATGGACATTGGGGAAGGTATGTGCTATGGTGAGTGCTGTGAAGTGTATAAACCTGGTAATTCACAGACCTGTACCCCTGGGGCTAATAATACATTATATGTTAATAAAAAATTTTAAAAGTAAAAATATACTAGAAAGAGGAAAAAAAAAATCAAGACTCAGACAATTAACCAACTAAGCCTCCCAGGTACCCTGTTCAGAGACACTTCGTCTCTGCTGTTTTTGCTCCTGGCATCCTGATCTCTTGCTCCTTGAGCTTTTTGTCCTGTTCTCATCAGGCCTCACTCTCAGTCAATCCCCAGAGCCTTTATCTGCTAACTCCTGCTGTTTTGACCATCTCTGTGTGTTTTGATTTTCATTCTAAAAAGCCTTCAATATCGAGAAGAGATCATTTGGAACTAAAGGCAGCTGACACCACAGCCCCTAAGCCACATTTTCCGAGGGTGCTGCTAATAGAGGTTACAAGGTTGCCTTTCTGGTTAAATGAGTTCTAGCATGAAGAGACTTGAAAATCAATTCAACCAGAGCAGTGTCTCGAAGTGCTGTCCTCCCATGGGAAGAAGGATCCTAGAGATTCTTAGAGGAAAACCCCCAGGTTCTGATAGACTAGAACCTTCTGGGCAATTTTAAAGAAATGACCCCTCTGCCCCAAGAAGTCCTATGTGCTTGTTTGTTTACTCAGTAATTGGTCTACACTACTCAGAGTGTAGTCATTTGCCCACATGCTACAAGCCAATGACAGGTGAGAAAAGAAATAGAGAGCAAGCACTGAAAAATTTTTACAGCAATTTGACAGAGCTGCTGAATATAATAGTAACAAGTTGTCATTTGCTTTTTGTATGCCTTTTATTTTTCCACTGATTCGTTTTTATTGTATTTTATAAAAGTATGGATCTACAAAATATTGGAACTTTTTAATAGTCCTTCAGCATAGATTGATAAGCACTGATCTAAGAAAAACTAGAAATGAAAAATGAAATACTTGCAGTGATACTCAAGAGTGCTCTATTATATAATTCCTGATGATTTTTAGCTTAAACAGATTCATTTTTAAAAAAATAGTAATAAATGTGTGTATCTGTTTGTATGAAATGTATTGTCATTACTTGTAACTAAAAATACAAAACACACTCCCGCCCAACAAATATACTACAGAGGTGAATTCTTTTCCAAGTCTAAGGAAGACCTAATAAGATGATAATAGCAATGGATGCCATTTGGACTCTGCCATTAAAATAACAGGAACATCTGCCCTTTTGAGCTAGAAGTTGAGAATATGATTGTTTATTTGGCACTGAATGTTTCTTCATCATGGCTCTGGGGAAGCTGTGTTCATCCCCTGTGGCCTCTGGCTGGCTCTGGAATGCCATTGTGGCTCACAGTAAAGCACAGAGGACATCTCAGATCTTGCCCCTGCTTGTCTTCCCTTCCCAACACCTGCTACCAAGCCATTTTGTTGGCAGGAGAAAGGTGGGGTGGTCAGTGTAGAGGGCAAATAAAGTTGCTGTCATCTCTGTGGCTAAATAAGAAGTAGGAAAAGCTGAGTAGCATTTCCTAAAGAATGTCTCAGTCCTCCCTGTGATCACCTGCATTGAAGGATTATGTTCTGTGATTTGCAAACCTTCTCTGTCTATCTCTCTCTGTCTCTCTCTCTTTCCAGTTTTTCCATTTCCGGTTAAGCTAAGAGCAGTCATCATTGCCTCTTGCTACAACTAGAGAAATCAAACTTATCCCATGCAATAAAACCAAGAGTTACAGCTTAGGAAGAGCAGTTACAAAATCAGATGACTTCATGGATATTTCTGGCATTTGGATACATTTTTATAGATCTAGAACCCATTCAGAAGAAAATAGTTCACTGATCCACTCTTACACTGACAAAAAATTTCACCCCAGAATTACGAAAATGAACTTAATTTTTTCCTTGGACAGAACCATATTTAATAATTCTAGTAGATAACGTCAGATGATGTTAGATTTTTGGAGTAATTCAAGGTAGCTCCTTGAATGAGTTGATGGTGTGATTGAGAAAAGGAACAGGGAGGTAAGCTACTGCAAATATGTTTCATCATCAGTCTACCCTAATATATGAAACTCTACCATTAAAATCATCCCTTTTGTCTTAGTCAGTTCAGGCCACCATAATAAAATACTGTAGATGGGGTAGCTTAAACAACAGAAACTTATTTCTCACACTCCTAGAGACTGGGAAGTATAAGATCAAGGTGCTGACAATGTCAGTTTCCTTCCCAGGCTTCTTCTCATGGCTAGCAGGTGGCAGGACTCTCCCTATGTGCTCACATGCATGGGGTTTGTCTGGCGGTGGATGGCAGGGAGCTCTCTGGGTCTTTTATAAGGACACTAATCCCATGATAAAGCCTCCACTCTCATGACCTCATCTAACACTATTTATCTTCCAAAGTCTTCAAAGACCAACATATTGGGAGTTAGAACTTCAAGATATGAATGTTGGGGGGAGGGGACTCCAACATTCAGTCCATATCACCTCTGAATTATGAGAATATATCCACCTCTGAGCGAGTAAGATTCAGGTGATGTTAGGGTTCTGTGAAAGAGACAAGTCCACAGTAGGCAGGGGCACAATGAGAGGCCAAGTCTACACAGGGTTTGGAAAATGCTCAGATAGGAAACCAGACTTATAGTGACTCTATATGAGAAAGGTACCCTGCAGAGCAACAGGGATGGGAAAGAGGAAGGAGCTAGAAAGTGGACAATGGAGAAGCAGGGAGTAGAGAAATAGGGCACCGAATGCCAGACAAGGCAAAAAACAGAAATGCAGGAAGTTCCACATAAGTGGTGGGTACAACCAGATCAGATTTTGGATTTTGTGCACCCTGTTGAGGAGTTTGGCTTTGTGCACAATCACTGAAGGGTTTTTAAGGAGCCACAAATTAGCAGAATCCAGGTTCCCATTGAGAGATTATATTCAGCAGGCAAGGTGAAGGGTAGTAGATAGAGGAGTGAGACACTGTCTTAAGAAGTCTGATTGGAGATTGTGGCAAAGGTCAAGGTTAAGAACTAATGGCGGGTGGAGACGACAAAATGAGGCAGCCTTGGTGGGAATGGAGAGTGAGGCTGTGGAGGAGTGACAAGACTGGGACAGTCCATACCCACTGATTGAAGTAAGGAATGCTCGAAGAAAGAGTAGATTTGAAGGCAACATGGAGAGCTCTGTTGAGGCATTTTTCACTGGAGATGCCCACAGGACAGCTGGAGGCAGTTGGAAATGAAAGCCAGGAATCCTAGGAGGAGAGTTAGCTACTCAGAGGAAAGCCACAGCAGAGTGCCGGCTGCCTGAGCCAGGACCCTGGGCGACCTGCGTGAACTCGGTGCATATAACTGTCTTCACATCTACAGAGTGAGCTCCTGAAGGGTCAAATCAACACAGTTCACTTTTTCATCTCCTACAGCATTTTGCATATAGAAATTACTCTATAGAAGATATTAACCACACTGGAAAATTGATTCTGACATTAAATCCACTATGTCCCTCTTACAGTACAGGGGGACTGTGCCCAGAAAGATGGCAGCAACTCCAACAAGAATGAAGTCTCGTGCACATGTGTGGTTCCTTGATGTCTCACTTACTAAATAACCCATCTTCAGAGGAAAATACTCTATTCTAACGACTCAAAATATAGAATTGGCAAATAGATTTGATGCCTTCGGGAAGGACCCCTGCTGAAGTGGGGGCTGTATTTGTAGTATTATTTCCCAAGGAGGCATGGTCAGAAGAAGGGGGGCAAGGTGGGGCATCACGCAGGGACAGAGATGACAGTACGACAAAACCGCTCCCGCTTCCCACTGTACTCGTTAAATGGCCTTTATTGTTTTGGCTGAGAAAGGTCAATTAATCACCCAAAGTGTTATCTGACAGTAATTAACAATCAGCAGCGACAAATATCCGTGAGAGCTCAGAACAACAAAAGGTTTTGTTTGGTTGGTTTTGTTTGTCTGTTTTCTCTTTCCATACACCACTGAAAATGGAGTCACTGGCATGTCCTCTTTCCTTTAATCGCTTCATTCACGATTTTTAGCCCCAAGGAAGGGGTGAGAAACATAGAAGGAAAGGGCCACAGCTCACCTAAGTGCACCCACAGGTAATTAATAACAGCCCCACTTCCCTGGTGGGATCACCTCTTGACAAGGCGCTCCAATGTTTCAGGACAAATTCTGGTGAGAAAGGACAGAAGAAAGGCAACGTGGGCCATCTCTCTGCCTGAACTGGGCCTAACAAACCCCAGGATTGAAGGGGAGAAAGGATGATTACTAAACGGAGGTCCTGTTCTGGGTAACGGAAATGTAACCGCTGTGTTTGAGAGTCCCCCAAATCCTTCCCCACCCTGCAAAGATTTAAAAACAAACAAACCAACAGACCCATGTTCCTTGATTTAATACAAGCTTTGGCATTGATGTTCCCGCCACAAACATGAGGAGTTTTTCCCAGTGTGCGCATCACCCCCAAACAGAACTCTGTAAGTATTCCCAGAGACTCTGTCTTCTGTGGCCCTTTTCTGTCTTGCACACGGCCCTCACCCACACCGTCTACGAGGCTGGCCTTATTGCCAAGTCTTCGTGTAAATCTGTGCACTCTGGTGAAACACAGCACCACCGTTTCCATGGAAGTTTTGGCCGGAGGCAGCAGACAGCCCCTCCAGCCTGACTGCTACATGGCTGGGGCTTTTACACTTGATTCTTCTCTATGACAGTGATCTCTGGTTCTAGCCACAACATTCTCTGTCTGCTGCCTTGACAAACTACAGGTCTTAAGTCCATTTTGTGAGAAGGGTCACATCTTGCTCAAGAGAGATGAAACTGGGTTCCCTTCATGATGTGGAGCATGTGCCCCACCACTGAACACACCTGCTTCCTCAGCGGCGGAAGTTGAGGATGCCACCGTTTAACCGCTTCCCCCACAGTCTCTGTGGGTGAGGATCATCACGGGTCCTTGTGGTCTTGGGGACGCTGAGTGGTCTCTCTGTTTCCTGCCCTCGAGTTGGTCACACTCACCTTCAGTAGTTCCAGAGACGGAAATCTCCGAAGGCAGCTCCTTCTCCTCTTGTTCTTGGCTCCAGAAGGATCTTCATTAAACAGAGTCAAAATGTTTTTCTGTAATGTTCAGTCATTTGTTCCAATACTGCCTTCTGGAATAACACATCATGAATATATTTTCTTGTACGTCATGGCCCCCTGAAGGCCTGAAGGCATTCCTTACAGCTCATTCCCTTCCTCCCCATCACACCAGGCTTTTCCTGTCCAAGCCAAATACCATTTGTCCCTTCAACTGTTCTATAATAAGACTTCCAGACTCTTTACCCTTCTGGAGTAAATTTGCCCCCTTTGGGAACATTTCATGTTATAAATTCTCACTGAGAGAGTTTTTTCCAGAAAAGAGCCAAATAGCCCCTATGCAGTATGACCAGCACAAAGAGGTCGCCACGATTCTACTCTTCCCGAACCCGGATGCTAGACCTCAAGTGGCCCAAAGGCCCTGGGGTTTTACTCATCCCACGACCGTACTTCAGCTCTGTTGCTCGCTGGGAAGACAGCTGCCTTTGAAGGATGGGGGAGTGGGGCCCCCAGGTTCTCTGGAAAAAGTCAGAGGAGCCAACTGAAAGACAGAAACAGGTGGCCATAAGACAGAGCTGACTTTCAATGCCCCCATGACCAAGCTGAGGAGGAAGCAGCTGGAATGAAGGACAGGTATTGGTGGTTGGAGTCAGGAAGGTAAGGAGCAAGTCAGGAGGCAGTGGCCAGGAAGCCTTACTGTATCACCTGGTGAGTTAAAAAGAAATAATAATGAGGGGCGCCTGGGTGGCTCAGTGGGTTAAAGCCTCTGCCTTCGGCTCAGGTCATGATCCCAGGGTCCTGGAATTGAGCCCCGCATCCGGCTCTCTGCTCAGCAGGGAGCCTTCTTCCTCCTCTCTCTCTGCCTGCCTCTCTGCCTACTTGTGATCTCTGTCTGTCAAATAAATAAATAAAAATCTTTAAAAAAAAAAATACTGATACCCAAGCCCTCCTGCCAAAAGGCTGTTGGCTCAGGGCTCTGTTGTTCCCTTTTCTTGCTCTTTCACTTGTAAAATACATATGACACAAAATTTTCCATTTTTGCCATTTTTAAATGTATGGTTCAGTGACATTAAGTGCATTCACACTGTTGCACAACCATCATCACCATCGGATCCAGAACTTTCTCATTTTCTTCCACTGAAACTCTGTGCCATTAAATACTAATTCCCCATCTCCTGTCCCCCTGCCCCCGGCACCCAGCATTCCACTATCTATGAATGGATGTTCCTAGGGACCCCATTCCAGGCACCTCGGCACTGATATTGTTTTAAAGCTTCCTTGATGATTCCAGTATGCAGCCACTATTGAGAACGACGGGGGTCCAATGCTGGCTGTTCCAGCTATATGAACATGGAGTGTCCCAGAGTCACCCTAGTCCTTGTGGAGAAGAAGAAGATTGGGAGGCAGATGGTCTTCAGTAAATGTGCTACCTGGGCAGGAAAGGGGGGGTGACTAGGTAATAGAAATCTGGTAGGGAAAAGGACCTCAGGGGCCTCAAGGAAGGTGGGTTTTTACCCAAGGCACAAGCCTAGGGCTGGAAGCTTGAACTGAGATGGGGTAGAGGTCTAGGCCAAACCCAGTCCTCTTCTGCTATGCCAGCGGTTCAATTCTTTAATAATTATTTACTGAGTATCAGTGATGTGCTAAGCAATGCTCCAGGCATAAATTTCCTGTTTATGTGGAGTTTATATGCCATCAAAAAATCATAATATTCAAGAAAATAAATAGGTAATGAAGAAAATTTAGGGTATAAAATGAAACAGGAACCAGGTAGAGAGTGAGCTGGGATTGGCAGGTAGTCTTCTCTGAGGAGATGATCCTAAGGAGAGGCCTGAATGACGAAAACACAGGCTGTCGTGTCAAATGCAAAGGTGTTCAGCAGGCTCCAAGGCCCTGAGACAGAAACAAGCCTGGTATGCTCCCAGGCTGCAAGAAAAAGCTGGGACAGGTTGTTCATGGTGGGGTCAGAGAGTGAGCCAGGACCCAGACTGAGGGCTTGCAGGCCAACACATGAAATTTGGGACCAGTTGTCCCTCATGACCGTAGGAAGAGACTGGATGCTCTAAGAAGAAGGAATGGGGCCAGAGTGGAGACCGAGAGACTGAGGGTGGAAAGAGCAGTAGCCCAGAGGAGAATGGTGTTGATTTAGACCAGGGTTAGCCGGGCAGCAGTGGTGAGAGGTAGTAGAATCATAATTTCCTTTGGAAGCAAAATCCAATATAGGATTTGAGGGCAAAAAGAATGTCTCCTAGATTTTAAACAAGCATCTAGACAGATGGTGGTACCCTTCCTGAAGGAAGAGGAGATGGGGAGGAAGGGGGATAAAGTATTCTATTTTGGGCAAACTATATTGGAGATTCTTGTGAGACATCCAAGTGGAGATGTTGAGAAAGCTATTGGGTATACAAGTCCAGACTCAGGAGACAAGTCAGGTCTAAAGTGCAGACTTGTGGGGGGCTTGAGAATCACCTGGAGATCTGTTTGAAATGGTGATTCCCAGGCCCCTCCCCTCAGTGATTTCCTAGGTCCAGGGTGAGTGGGATTTGCACCTCTAATTAGCTCCCCAGATGGCTCTGTACAATTCCTACTCTACCATTCAATTTCCTCTGGTTGACACTAATTCATTAGTTGACACAAATTCATTAATTCATTTAGACTTCTAAGGGTTCACATACCATATTAGAATCTGTTGCAAAATTAGGCAGGAGATCAGCAGTCATGGTCTTCTATATTTGTCAGAATTCTCTTTTTTGAAATCAAGACAGACTTGTCTTCCAGTCTTTGCCACCTCTGCCATCCTCCATGATTTCTCAAAAATCCCTGACCAGTTCTGTTAACCAACCCCCCTCACACTTGCAGATTACTTCCCCTCCGTGCTCTGGTGTGGTCGGCTGGGCCTGGACACCCTGGTCCACGCCGCTTCTCTGAGGCAGCTTGCTAGTCTCCCAGGAGCACCAATGCCGCCCCACCTTGGCATCCCTTCTGGGACTTGCTGTGCAAAACCCATCCTCCTTGAGAGAAACTCAGAAGATCTTGGGACAAGGCGTTCTGCTCTACACCGGGGCTTCCCACTTGGCAGGCACCCCTTTCATTTTGCTCCCCACTGACAAAAAAAAAACAAAAAACAAACAAAAAAAGTTCTTTTTCATTGTGTTTCTGGGTTCATTTTCCTTACAAGGTGGGAGTAGGGGGTACTTTGATTTCATTGGGGTTTTTCTTTGCTTTGTGTCGTTTTTGCAAATCTCAGCTCCACCCCCAACATTAGTCCTCCTAACACCATTCCCCTGGCCTACGCCACATTTTTCTGCACATCTTTGGCTGTGCACCCCTCTTTCCAGGTGGTATGCATATCTTTTTTATGTACCCTCTGACTTCCAGGCACCTACACATGGGAGTTATCACCAAAGCACATTTCTGAAGGCATCCTGATTTCAGGGTGAACATTCAGAAACCATTATGGGATGATTGAAGGGTCCGGCTTTTCCACATGAGCTTGTCCAGGAGGCCTTGCACAAGGTTGTCCGCATTATTCAACAGCCTCTGTTGCTATTTGGATGACTGCTCCAGTGAGGTCAGAGGGAGATAGGACTCAGGTCCAGGATGACTGACCTCAGTAGTTCCCCAAGGCTGGTTTAATGATGAAGATAAAAGGAATTCTGGAAACAAAGTTCCGGGAGGTTCTGTGGTAGAATAAATGATGGCGGTGAATGGGGACATGCACTCATCATTAAAAGTGGCATGTTTATGGGGTGCTGACACAGTTTACGGGGTGCATGCCTGTGAGTACCAGCCAGATCCATGCTTCGCCTAATGTTTTCAGCCTTTTCCCAGAGGTTTGGAAAACACAGTTTCAAGGAAGCTGCCAAGGGAATTCCTCTAGTTGAGGGTTGTTTTTATATTTAACCACTGGCCCTGGCCAAGGCCAGCATTCCAAGCTTGAGAGGGCTTTCTCTTTCATTGTGATTCTGGGACTGGGACCACCACATCACACAGTTCCGGGGACCTCACTCACGTGGTGCTCTAGGTCGTGTCTCGGAGGGTGCCATTCCCACCCACAATGGGGAGCATAACATTCCCTGGAGTCGTGCTACCCAGAGGCCACCCATAGGACCCCATCTAACCCTATACATCTTATCCCATCTCCTCCCATTCCACGATCACACCTCAGTCAGCTACTGAGCTTACAGCACTTTACCCCACAAAGTGCAGAATCATAATACAAGGGCAAGAGACGGCTGTAATATTGACTTCCATGGAAACAGTATCTTACAGCCCACTAGGAGCACCCGGTCCCCCACAGACATCTCAGAAAATTCGGGTGCAGCAGGAACCATAAAGCAGGCACAAGCTGATCTACCATTTTATCCAAAGAGCTCTAGCCATTCTCATTCAAAGCTACAGAGCTCCACAGCCTTGGGCCTGGCTTTCTCCGACTCTGTCTAGTTCTCTTGCCACCACTCCCAGCTGCCAAGTTTGGTCTAGCTGAACACAGAACCCAGACTTCTATTTTTAGATCTAGCCCGTGGAATCCTTGCTTTCTGGAATTCCACCAAGGACGTTTTAGTCCTTTAGTTTGGATGTCGGCTTCTATTAATAAGGAAATTCATGGCTTTGCCACTCTGTCTTCCTTAGTCCCTATATTAAGACCTCCAAGACCCTATGACCTCCAAGACACAAACCCAGTTTGAGCTAGCTCTTTTACAAAAGGGGCCATTCTGGAGTATCTCACTGAGCTCAAAGTAGAGAACGTTGCTGGGTCTCAAAAATAAGCTGGAAGGAAGAATCAGTCTCTGTTCTTTCTGTGTACGTGTTTTATACTTTCCTAAAGTATCTCACTTTTCCCTGCCTCTCAGTCCTCATAATGAGGCACAATCCCCAAGACCTCCGGGGATTTATGTTTTTGAAATACAGCTGCTTCCACAAAGATCTACTCGCTCCTTCGGTCCCAACACCCACTCTCTTTGGGAAGTGAGGACCTGGCCCAGCTTTGGTTAAGTGCACAGAACTACTGCACAACTTGGGTACAGCTTGACTGAGCAATTTATGTTGTACACATATAGCCCTGTAGCAAGTCCCAGAAAATGGGAAGCAGGAAGGGGTGGAAGGTGGGAAGGGAAACTGACAAGGTCCTCATGGTCAAAAATATTCATGACAAAGCACCTGACCTGCATGCTCAGGCTGGTCCTAGACCAGGCCTGTACCCACGAGCAGAGCTCCCTCCAAATTCCTACTTCAGTTTCTGGGCTAGACCCTCTTGCCTGCCCATATTACCCTGCTGCACCATACCCCATTAATCTCAATTCTCCCTAGAGTAATTGAACTCCATATCCTTTCTGGCCAAGCACTCAGCTCATAGACAGAAGGACTCCATATTCACCTCTGCCTTGCCAGGCTCACCCTCCACCACTGGCATTGTATCTGCAGGGCCCTTGGCCTTTGCTCAACACGTTCTCTGCAGCCCCAGCCAATAGGAGTGAGACTCTGGAGCCACTCCACCGGCTCCCGCCCTAGATCACCGTTTTCATCATGCTCTCCAATCAGTCCTTCTCCTTGGATTCTTGTTCTCTCTTTCCTCTCTCTGCACTCACTTCCATCCATTCTCTACTCACTCTGTACTCACTTCCGTCTATCTCTTCCCTTTGCCATTTTCCCATATCACTGTTGCTTTAACTTATCTGTCACTTTCTAGCCCATCGTAATGTTACCTTTCTGAAAAGTTTCAGCCCATGTTATTTGTGTCTACCATCTTCACACGTACATTTGGGGAGGGCAGTTAGTGCTCATAACATACTCAATAAGGGAAGACAGAGAAATGCCCTCAGAAGAAAATGACGATTATCAAAATAAACTATGTTAATAAAAATTCCAAAAGTTTCAATTTTAGTCAACATTTACAAATTGATAATAAAATTACTTTGGAAGAGTAAATGCACAAGATACCTGATACATTTTTTTAAATGAAATGTAATGAGAGAATTTGCACTACCCGAATCAAATATATATTTTAAAGATATTATTCATTTATTTGAGACAGAGAGAGAGCATGAGGGGGCATGAAGGGATGGAGGGGAGAGGGAGAAGCAGACACCCCACCAAGCAATGAGCCTGATGGGGGGCTCCATTCCAGGACACTGAGATCATGACCTAAGCCTAAGGCAAACACTTAACTGACTGAGCCACCCAGGTGCTCCGAGATTCAAATATATTTTAAAGGAACTGTGACTAAAACAACATGGTATTGTTTGGGATAGATTAATGGAACAGAGAATACAGAAACAGATCAATAAATACATGGGTGCTTATTGACTTAACTAGAGCCTTTATATTTAGTAAGAAAAAGAGGGCTGATGTTAAGTAATATGGAGGCCATTAATAATTATTTGGAAAGAAACAATAAGTTAGACTTTTACCTATTTTATTCTTATAAAATACTGATTTATTAAAGATTTCAACAATTTTAAAAAACCAGACAATAACTGGGGGTAAATATAGGAGAATATGCTTATCATCTTATGTGGAAGACATCTTTCTTATCAGGAAACAAAGGTAAGAAATCATAAAAGACAAGATTGATAGACTTTACCCCCCAAAATATAAAATTTCTGTGTGATAGAGCACACCATAAGGTTGAAAAGAAATAAAACAGTTAGAAAATTATTTCCAGCTTCTATCATAAATGTAATATATAAAAAGTATTTTTATTATTATTAATGTATAATATATTATTCGTTTCATACATACAGGTTTGTGATTTATCAGTCTTACACAAGTCATAGCATTTACCTAGCACATATGATTCCCAGTGTCCATCACCCATCCCTCCAATCCCCCTCCACTCCTGCAACCCTCAGTTTTTTTCCTGAGATTAATAAGCTAAGAGTCTCTTATGGTTTGACTCCCTTTCTGGTTTCATCTTATTTCATTTTTCCCTCCCTTCCTCTATGATCCTCTGTCTTGTTTCTCGAATTCCTCATATCAGTGAGATCATATGATAATTGTCTTTCTCTGATTGATTGATTTCTCTTAGCATAATACCCTCGAGTTCCATCTGCATCATTGCAAATGGCAAGATTTCGGGTTTTTGATGGCTGCATAATATTATGTCGTGTATATATACCCCATCTTCTTTATCCATTTACCTGTTGAACATCTGAGCTTTTTCCATAGTTTGGCTATTGTGGACATTGCTGTTACAAACATTGGGGTGGACGTGCCCCTTCGGATCACTACATTTGTATCTATAAAAAGCATTTTTCAATTAATAAAGAAAAGATGAAAACTCCAATAGAAAATAGGACAAGGATAGGAACAAGAACTAGTGAAAAGAAAAACATATATCTAGATGAAAAGATGCCCCATGTTATGACTAATCCAAGAAGAGCAAATGCAACCAGCACAAAAGTTTTATGTGAGGACCTAGCAAAGACGAAAGGATGAGCTGAAACAGAAGTGAAATGACAAACTTCAGATCCCATGCTGGGATGACAAGAAACATCACTCTCATGTATTATTGGTAAAACAGGAAAGAAGAACACAATCGAAGGCGACTTTCTATCACATATCAATCTTTGAATTGGATAATAAATGTAAACATTTCAATACCGCTTTTTGGAATTTACCCTGCAGAAATACTCTCATTGGCATCTAAATGTTCATGATGGACCAAGACATTCTTGGAAACATTATCTATAAGAAGGAAAAAATGAACGGCCATTTTAATACTCACTAGTAGGAAAACAGCAAATAAATCATCGTCAACTATGCCATGGAATGCACAGAAGTGTTAAAGAGATTGAAAAAAATGTGTACTCACTTCCAAAAGTATCCATGATATATTATTAAATTAAAAATATAGCCATGAAACAGCATGTATAGTGTTATTCCATTTATGTCAAATTATAATGTATTTGAATAGTACTAGCAAAGAGCCTGAAACAATATGCCCCAAGCTTTTAACAGTGGTTATCTTTAGAGGGTAGAATTACGTATTTACTTTACACATCTCTATTGTTTGAAAGTTACATGACAAGCTTATATTCTGTCTCTATTCATAAAAAAAAAAAAAAAAGCTACATATCCACTGGACCAGTGTCCTTGTCTCTGGCCAGAGTCTACCATGTCACCTGTCAGGATCTTCAGTTCAGTGATATATGTGTGGAATCATCTTCCAATGGCTAAATCTGGGGTGTCCTTCAAATCTGCCAAATTCCACAAAGAAGCAAAAATAACCACTCACTCAAATGACCCTTCTAGTGAACTTGAATGAGTTATGTTGTAAATAGCAAGACCAAATGACCAAGTGTTGCATAGGATAATGCCAGTATATTTTTTTCCTGTTTAGTTCAGAAATTGTTAAAAACAGTGTGCCTGTGTGTGTGCATGCACGTGCATGCACATGTGTATTCTGAGCAACCCCAAGAGGTCTTTCTTTTATCCCTCAAAGTCAAAGATAGACTTCACAAGCCAAGAATGGAGTATCATGCACCTGAACTAACATCTCAGGCCTGGGTCAAAAGGAAAATCGACTGATGATTGGCATCGTTTCAAAGGCTTTTCAAATGATGCCAAATAATTAGAAACAGATCATGTTAAAGGCACTCAGACAGTATCTCCCTGAGGATAGTGGGTGGGGTAGGGGAGTGGGAGCGAGGACAAAGATCCTACCCTCTCTTCCCACCCCCACCTTGGATTTTGTCATCAGTTGTTCCTTATTAGTGTGGGCTCTCTTTTTTCCCAAGGAAATTCATCTAATTTAATTGCAAAACATGTGAGACGGGCAATCCATCTTGCCCCACTGCCCACAGAAACAATACAGAAGGGTGGGCTGTTTTCCCCTAGCTTCATCTCTGGCAGAGCCCTTCCACGTTCAAATTAAAGGAATTATAGGGTAAACATGGTAACCACAATTAAGATATTTTTAGAAACATAAAATCCTCTGGAAAACATGACACTAATACCGGTATTATGATTGAAGTTAGGAATTATGGTTATTAGAAGCTTTCAGTTTATGTGCCTCATAAATCTAATCGCCTCACACATCCACTGATGCTGTTGCTATATTTACTGCAGACATCTATGATGACAGACAGTACCTTTGAGAAGGGCCAGATAAACAAAATATTTTACATACTCCAGCTTCTCAGTGTCTAATGGATTCATATCATGGAGAGAAAAAGGCTTCATTAAAGGAACGGCACCAGATGCTGAGAAGCCGATTTACCACGGAGATTTGATCTGAGTTATGTGCTCCTGTTTAATGGGAACGCTGCAGCTCCCCGCCCAGAATCCTGAGTACAGAATGGACAGGGAGGGGAGCCGAGGAGAGTCAGGGTGCAGGGGAGGAGGTGGGTGAGCTGACAGCTCTGTAGATACAAAACTTCCCCTGGCAACTCAGAAACCTCTGGAAGAAATATCATATGAAAATCTAATAGCATGTGTTAGGTGTCCAAGATCATCAGGAACACCCATCGTTACTGGGAAAATAGGGAAGATACCCTAAGGAAGAAGGAAATTCACAGCAACTCTCAAATTCTCCTCCCCGATGTAGCTCTACTTAGGGGCTTTGAGTGACCTTGAAGAGGAAAAGGAATGAATAGGATGTTATAGTCACCAGATCACCAGTATGGAAAAGAAACAATTTTAGCTTGCTTTGACCTTTGGATGCTCCTTGAAATTATTTGAAACCCTCACTATTGAAGTCCTAATCTCAAAAATTAAAATGTATGCTTGAGAAAACATATTATTATGTAATAGGTGGCAAATTAGGAACATTTTAAAGGCCATGAGCTCCTGATTTTTTTTTTCCCCTGACAAGAGGGTTAGTACAGAAAGAGTTCCACAATGGCTAAGACACGATTGGTGATTTTCACTGCATTCTGACTTTGAAACATCCCCCACAAAAATCTACTAGATTTTCTAGATTAACTGCAGGCAGATACCACAACTTTTCTCAGATTCTTAATAGCCCCTAATAGAATGGCCCTTTTATATTGTGGACACTCAATAAACATGATTGATGGAAAAGGCTGGACAGAGGAACATGCCAGACAGGGAGTTTTCTACAGTCTTTAGCCACTTTGACAATCTGGTTTAGATGTGTGTGTGTGTGTGTGTGTGTGTGTGTGTGTGTGTGTGTGTGTATTTGTGTGTGTGGGTATTTGTAGGCAGGAGCAATGCTCACCATGTGTGAGGGTGGAGTAATCTGGGAAAGAAATGATGATTTCTTGGGCCAAGAAATGTTGATTTCGTGGGCCAAGGAATGGCAGTGGGAAGTAAATGCACAGAAGAGGACATATTTGAGGGATACTGAGAAAGTAGAATGGACAGGTCTTGGTCGTTGCCCGGATGTATCAAGCAGAGTAGAGTGAGGAATCAAAGATGGCGCTCAGGCTCCCGGCTTGAGCAACCCATTGCCTTTGGGAAGCCAGCTTGCAGAGGAAGGCCAACAGATTTAACTATAAACACACTGAGTGGAAAATGCCTGTGATCTCCAGGTGGAGAAGACCACCAGTCTCAAAGGGGTATAAAAACAGGCAAAATAAGAATAAGAGAACAGAGTTGGGAAAGGTGATTGGGAAATAGACTTTACCTACAGGAAGACTTGATGTACTTTTCTTAGAGTTAAAACACCTTTTGAAGAGAGCAATAAAAGAAATTCCACAGAGGAGTGAATCCTTTGAGAACATTCTTTAAGTGGCAGGATTTGGCCATAATTCCCAAAAAACAAGTGAGTTTTCATTCTAGATGTCTTTACCTACAAGGATTCCATCCACTTAAATAAATGGGATCCTGCCATTTAACAAAACAGCACCACTGCTCACAGAACAAACGAAATCTAAAGTAGCCACTGGTAAAAATCTGGTATTGTGAGATTACCCCAAACGTTCTTCTGAAAAAGTAAAGCCCCCAAATATTTTGTGTCCTATTCCTTAAAAATAAGTTCTGTTGATAGCAGGAAAGAAGAATGCTGGACCTTATCTAAACATGTGGAAGTCTGATGGAGAAAATAAATGCGTGTGGAGGGCCAGAAGCATGAATTATGCATGCCACATCATCACACTTTTTCCTCAATATAGACCTGCAACATGCTTTGCATGGAAAAAGAAATTAGAATAGAACAGATATTGAGCAATTTTCTCCATAACTGGTTCTTACTCACCTTAAATGTAAAATTTTATTTAGCTTATTTCAAAGGGAGACATCCTTATTAAGGGAACACATTTACTGGCGCCTGTTGGAGAGAATTTAATGCAAACAGCCTGAAATAATTGAAGGAAAAACATCTTCTGACTGTTCTCAGAAGAGCTTAGCAAAGAAGAAGATGGCAGGAAAGAATTACTTTATTATATTGATTTTCTTGGAGAAATCAAAGGAGGATAACTCAAATAGACCAATTCACTCTTGCCAAACTCAGTGGAAGCACGTAGAGCCACCGTGAATTTATGTGTCAAAAACTGTTTGCAATCGTTTAGTTGAACATGCAAATCAGGATTCGCACATTATTACTCTAATAAAGTAGCTAATACAAAGGGATATCTGGGTGCGTTTGCACACGTTCCCTGTTTTAAATGACTGCAAGTATAATGGGTGTAAGTTTTGTCTAACAAAATGTTTACAGTCCAATCAGATCATTAACCTGAAATATGAAGAGAGTGACGCATTTATTGCGGTGCGGTAACAAAGACACTGGAGCACAGCGGAAGTAATTGGACTCCAGTTCTCATGAAGCTAACATCTATTTTTCTTGTACAAAGAGCAAAACATTTCACTTTCATAAAGACGGTTTCCTACGGCTGGTAACACTGGTCATGGGTTTGGTGGTTTACTGTCATTTATGTAGATTTCCTCGATGCATCAAATAACATCACAAAAATTATATTGTTCCTTTTAAAATAACTGTACTTTTACTTTTTTTCATCTTTTTTTACATTGACTCAAGGGTTCTTTATGAATATGCATATTATTTAGTAATGTACAGATTTCGAATTCTCTCATTCATTCTTCCATCCTCAGTTGGGCCCGGACTGTAAGAATCCGCTTCAGCGTTTCCCAAAGCGTGATCCACAGAACACTACTTCCACTGGATGTCAGATATACGTTACTCAAAGAAATGGGATTTTCTAGTCAAATGGGAATGGGAAATGCTGGGGAACAAAGTTAAACAGATTTCTCTATTAACAAAACTTCCCAGGTCTTTCAGTGTGTTCATGTACATTGAAAATCTCCAAGGAAGTGTATCTGAAGGCTGTTGAGTTTCCCAAATACTTTTCACCTCTGAAATGACCTTTCACCTTTTTCAATGAGCCCTTTTCAGAATTGATCATCTAGGAGCTGACAGTGTGTGTGTTTCCGTTACCTGGACAAGGCGGGTCCAGTTACAAACAAGACAGACAGAATTACGTGACAACAGGGAGAGGAGTAGGGCACTCTAGAGTTCACCATCCAACTAAGTGGGCAGCTGTTCTTCAGTCTGGTCCACAAAAACTACTAAGAAGAACAGGAATTATGTGTGTGTGTGTGTGTGTGTGTGTGGCAGAATTCATCTTAAAACACTTTATGGGCCAGACATACCTGCTACAAACATGGTCCTTGAGCTTCCTGATTTGGACTTGTAGCCCCAGGACTGTACTTTGTAACCCATTCTATAAAACTTTTGGCCCAGAGAAGTCATGCCTATCCTCCATTATCTTTCAGATTATGATTTCAGGTCATTGTTATTGTAATGGTCCTGGTAATGCTAGAAGTTTCTGGTCATGCTGCTGGATGCTCTTAAAAATCAAGTCTTTAGCTCACCTACATGAAATCATCTCCCTTACTTGTGACCCACTACACACTGTCCTCTTACAATGTAATTTATGAAGATGAAAAGCACAATCAATGTTCGCTGGGGAAAAAGGAAAATAATACTAAATATCTTGGTTTGCTTGGGCTGCCATAACAAATACCACAGACTGGGTGGCTTCAACAACAGAAATGTATTTCTAAGATTTTATTTATTTATTTATTTACTGGGGTCCTTTTTGGGGTATTGGGGGGAGTAGAGATGGAGGGAGGGGTAGGGAGAGGGAGGAGAGGAAAGAATCCCAAGCAGACTCCACACTGAGCAGAGACCCTGACCCAGGGCTCAATCTCAAGATCCTGAGATCATGACCTGAGCTGAAATCAGCAGTCGAGCCCTTAACCAACTGAGCCACCCAGAAGACCCTATTTCTTCCAAGTTCTAAAGGCTAGAGTCCAACATCAAGGTTTTCACAGGGCTAGTGTTTTTCTGAGGTCTTTCCTAGGCTTGCACATGATCATTTTCTGCTTGGATCTTCACCTGGTCTTCTCTCTGTGGGTATGTCTGTACCCTAATCTCTTCTTTTGTGGACACAAGTCATATTGGATTGAGACCCACCCTGATGACTTTATTTTGCCTTTACTACCTCTCAAAGGGCCCTATCTCCAAATGCCATCACATTCTGAGGTCCTGGGAGTTAGGATTTCAATACAGGAATTTGGGGGGAACACAATTCAGCCCAGAACAGTAAAGGACCTTACAAAAACAAAAACTTAATAAGTCTCTTCTTGAACTTGTATTTACTTTATTAAAAAAATCACCCAAGCTCATAAATAATAAACGTGTGAAGCCCACCACAGGAAGGCAAAGCATCAAATAAAAATTGGTCGGAAAGCCCGGTGCTTTCACATCAACATGGCTGCCCACACCCAGCACAGGGCTTCAGAGAATTACCAGCCATAATGTCCAGGTCGAATAGGTAATACTTTGAGAATTTTTAGTTGATAGGAGACGAGAGGAGAGAGGTTGGTAGGGTTGCCTAGCATGCCTTACAAATCACAGGGCTGAGATATACCAGAGAAAATACTGATTTCATGCCAAATTCCCAGAAGGAGTAAGGGGCTGGCTAGTAGCTAATAAAGGGTAAATCATATTAGATGGGGCTTTGGCTTTTTTTAAGAGCACTGACTTTCATAACAAGTTAGGGAGAAAAGCCAAAAGAGGAATAGAAACAGTAAATGTAGACTTTAGTGAGGCTGACAATTTTAGCATAAAGGCTTTTATGATATGTGGGGTGCCTGGGTGGCTCAGTGGGTTAAGCATCTGCCTTCAACTCAGGTCATGATCTCAGGGTCCTGGGATTGAGCCCCACATCTGAGTCCCTGAGCAGGGAGCCCACTTCTCCCTCTCCTTCTGTGCGTGAGCTCTGTCAAATACATTTTAAAAATCTTTAAGAAAAATATTTTAATGACATGGGAAGGATCCTACTGTTGCTTGTAGGGCTGTGCTCCAAAACATAATTCTAGTGCTTTGTTGTCAGCATAAGGGCATTCCCAGAAAGCTAGACTTTGGTCTGACACCTTAACATTTTTTATTAGCAAGTACAATGATTCAGTGGACATACTGGCTGTGCCACTGACAATAATTTTGAGCAAAAGAGTTTATTTCATAGGAGTTAGGGAAGCAGAGAGTGGAAGCAGAGTATTCATAAGGTTCTCTTAGATTGGGAGAGAGCTTAGGGAATACTATACCTAACACCTTGGACTGGAAACATAAGCATAAGTGAGCTCTTTAAATGCATGACATTTGTACTAAGAATTGAGGCTTTTCTTTCTTCAATCTATCTAAGAGACTTGAGCCAATTTCAACTGGGTGGAGTGGCCTTATGGCCATGTCTTATATGGTTATATAACTTAATAAACATCCATGCCATGTCCCAACCTAAGACTGGTCCTTGCTTTTTGGATGAAGTGCCCTCTGTGTATCTTAATTTCATTGAACATCTGGGATGAAAGGAGTTATTGCTATAAGACTTCACAAATAAAATGGCTTCAGTTAAGACCCCCGATACTTACACACCTATAAAGTTATTATTTTGGCTATAAGCTGTGAGTGTGAGAACACTTCACATAAATAAGGTAGGGATGGATTCCTGGGCCACTTCAGGCTCAGATGTTGTTAATGTCATCAGAGTTCTGTGTTTATCCTACAACAGCTGAACTCATGGCTTGGCAGGTCAAAAACCTTTCTGTGCACTTTTCAACCCACACTGAAGTCCAATGTCTGGGATAACACTCAGGAAAATATTGTTTCCATTTGCAAATTTCCTTATGCTCACATTGTTATTTTGGCAAAAGCAGGCAGAAATTAAATGCCTGTCAAATGCATATTACTGGCTTCACCAGCTAATGTAAAATTCTGGCCTTGCCCTTTCATTTTCATTAGGGCAACAAAAATTGGTTTAAAAAAATTTTTTAAGATCTATCTTCAGGAACCCTTATGGAAAATCACAGTGTCAGGCTTAACCTGTAGAATAAAACAAAAACAATCAAATCTAATCAGAAGGGAACATCTGCCCAGAAAAAAATTTATTCACCCAACACATAAATAATACTTGTGTGTGTGTATTTCAACACATGCCTCCCTCATTTAACCATTACATGAGGTTTCCTTTATTTAATGAACATATACAGAACACCTACTAAGGGCTCAATGCCGTTAAGCATTAGGGAAGGTACAAAGATGAATTAGACAAGCTTCCTGTGCTCATCATCTGGGGACAAAAACCAGGCACTGAGAAAAGTAATTTTAATTCAGTGTAAAGAAGTAGTTAATTGCTGCCCTGAGAACACATTTCATGCCAGATTCCGTTTGAAGAATGGGCACACCTGTCAGTATGGTGGAGGTAGTAGATATCTGTCTGCCTAAGAGCCTTCAGTCAACAATTCATTTTCATGTTCATGAAGGAGGTTGGCAAAAGATAACCCACAAGCCAAATTCAACCCATGACATGTTTTTGTCAATAAAGTTTTAATTAGAACACAACCACGCCCATTTGCTTACATGTTGTCTCTGGCTACCTTTGACCTACAATGGCTAAGATGAATGAATGCCCCCAAAGTGCCTGTGTCCTATTACCCACAACTTGTGACTATTACTTTACATGACTGAAACTAATTGCATGAGTCCCTAAAAGTGGAGACTCCTTCCCCAGCTGTGACCAATGAGAGAGATGGCTGCATGAAAAGGATTGGATGCCCCCAGGGCTCATTCTGAAATGTAGGAGGCTGTGTGCAAGAAATTCTGCAAGCCGCTCCAGTGAGCTAGGAAATGCATCCTTTCCTAGAGCTTCCAGAAAGGAATGCAGCCTTGGTCTTAACCCAGTGAGACATGTGTGAGACTTCCAACCTACCGAACTGTAAGATAAATTTGTTGTTTTACAGCAACAATAGAAAACTAATATAGACAGAGACCATATGGTCCCCAAGCTCTAAAACATTTACTCTTTGCCCCTTTACAGAATAAGTTTGCCAACGTCTGTTCTTGAATATGCTTGGCAAATATTCCAGGGATGTTTCAAATGCTGGTGGCAGAAACTACTAATTGTCCCCCCATCACCCAGTGTCCTTTTCTTCTTTTTAGTGGTAGAATCCTATGCACACACAACTTTTATTAGGGCACATGGACACCCAACTAGAGACTATATTTCCCAGCCTCTTTTGCAGCTAGGGCTATTCATGCTACAAAACTACTATGAATAGAAGTGATGTGTGCAATTTCTATGTCACTTTCTTGAAGAAGTTGTATGGAGTGCCTGGGTGGTCAGGCGGTTAAGTGTCTAAGTTTGGCTCAGGTCATGATTTCCAGGTCCTGCGATGGAGCCCTGCATCTAGATTCCTGCTCAGTGGGGAGTCTGCTTCTCCCTCTGTCTCTACTCCTCCCCCTGCTTGTGCACTCTCTCTCTCTCCCTGTCAAATAAATAAAATTTAAAAAAAAAAAAAGAGGAAGCTGTTTACCCTTCATTTTCTCTTTCCCTTGTGATAGAATGCAAACCTGGTGATGATAAGCTACCTTTGACAATATGGAAGGGGATAACACTCTGAAGAACAATGAAACAACAAAATGAGGGGAGAAAAGGTCTGGATCTCTGAATGACCATATATAGCAGAGCTGCCTAACTACGCTTGATCTCACTATGTACATCTGGATATATTAGAGAAGAATAAACTTCTGCCTTATCTGAGTCACTATATTCCGGGATGTCTCTGTATCAAAAATTGAGGCTTTACCCTAACTAGTACAAGGAGACAGTCCCACCTTAGTGTAGGATTGGAAAAGAAATGGATTAGTTCGTGAATGGGCTGCTTTCATCCATAGTCACCATAGGTGCTGGGAGCTTTCCTAAACCAACTTGAAAGCTCACATGGATATTCAAAAACATGGCTGCAAATTCTATGACATTCCTTCTATTAAAAGTGGGTCTCAATCAAGAATTGAGCGGAAGACATGAATAGACATTTCTCCAAAGAAGACATACAAATAGACAACACATACATGAAAAAAATGCTCAATGTAACTTGGCATCAGAGAAATACAAATCAAAATCACAGTGAGATACCACCTCACACCAGTACAAATGGATAAAATTAACAAGTCAGGAAATAACAGATATGGGTGAGGCTGTGGAGAAAGGGGAACCCTCTTACACTGTTGGTGGGAATGCAAGCTGGTGCAGCCACTCTGGAAAACAGTATGGACTTCCCTCAAAAGTTGAAAATAGAGCTACCCTATGACCCAGCAATTGCACTTCTGGGTATTCACCCCAAAGATACAAATGTAGTGATCTGAAAGGGCACATGTACCTGAATGTTCATAGCAGCAATGTACACAATAGCCAAACTATGGAAAGAGCCCATATGTCCATCAAAAGATGAATGGATAAGGAAGACATGCGGTTGGGGTGGGGGGGCTGGGTGGCTCAGTGGGCTAAAGCCTCTGCCTTCGGCCCTTTGTAACAACATGGATGGAACTAGAGAGTATTATGCTAAGGGAAATAAGTCAATCAGAGAAAGACAATTATCATATGATCTCACTGATAGGTGAATATAAGAAACAAAACAGAATCATAGGGGAAGAGAGGAAAAAGTAAAACAAGATGAAACTAGAGAGGGACACAAACCATAAGAGAGTCTTAATCATAGAAATGAAACTGAGGGTTGCTAGAGGGGAGTGGGGGTTGGGGAAATTGGGTGATGGACATTAAAGAAGGAATGTGATATAATGAGCACTGGGTATTATATAACACCAATGAATCACTGAAAGAAAAAAAAGATGGGATCTATGTCTTCTTTCCTTGAATTGGGAAAGGCTTGTGTCTGTTTGGATTCATAAAGAATGACAGAAGTGATGCTAGGGACCTTAGAGACTGGGTCATAAAAGGCCATACAGCTTCCATGCTGTTTGATGGAATATTCATGATGGATATTCATGATGGAGCCCTGAGCCACCATGGTAGAAGTCCAACCACCTGAGACCACCATATTGGAGAGGCAACATAGAGATATTCAGGTCAATAGTCTCAACTGAGGGATCACTCAGCCATATTAGCTATGTGCCAGACCCATGAGTGAAAAAGCCATCTTGGAAATGGACCCCCAACACCAGCCATTCCAGCCTAACCATTTAAGACATTCCTAGTTCTTTTAGACATCTCAGACTTATGAAAGAGAGAAGAACCCTTTGGCCTTTCTCAATTCCTGACCCATACAATCCATGAACATAATAAAATAGTTGTTATATTATGCCATTAAGTTTTGAGTTTAGTTACCCCTCTCTCCCTAAGAATGAAAGAGAGGAGTAGCTGATGACAAGGCATAAAAATTCACTGTCCTCCCAACCACCCAAAATCTAGTCATTGGGATCCATCATGAGGAGGCAAATAAGATGTCTCCAACATGACCTTCTTCTTAAGGTAATAACAACCCCAAAGTGTTCACTGGTTTGTGCCCATGGGAAGGGGTCCTGTGAGCCACTCCAGACCTGGAACACCATAAGGCACAACACTAAGGGGCAGGACAACTCAACTGTAATGACACTCAGAATAAACACCATTATGCTGATTTTATCTGGGTGGGGAGGGGGGAAGGCCAGTGTTTAGAAGGCCCCAGTGACAGACCAAATTTGGTCCTTTTTACCAGATATCTGTATTTCACACAGAGCCTAAAATAAACCTTTGTGAAGAAGGGTGTCCTCCTACAGAGTATGTCAAATAATTCAGGAAATGTCACACAGAAATGCCAAGAGCCTTCGTAACATTGTTGTAATTTCTATGGGACAGCGCTGCTACAACAAAATTTGATTAGTACTGGGGTCCCATTATGTAACTTGGATTTCTATGACATCTCTTTTCTTGGAAGTATGCTGGTGTGCAATAACTTGGAGCTTACAATGAATTAAAGCCTGTGAACTTGCTGACATACACTGGCAGCCAGGACAGGATCAGTCCACAGGAAGAGAAAGAAAAGCAAATCTCCCTCCCTGCTGTAAGCGATCCCTCTGCCATGGGAGCTCCTGGGTCTCTGTTAACCCATGTTTGCTAAGTGTTGGGCCAACCTAAGGGATAAGCCTACTAGTTAAAATCAAAACCGGTACCCTGTTTAACCCATTAGCTAGTTTAGTCCTTGAAATTAATTTATAGCAGTAATTAATTTATTCTGAAGTTCGCATTGAACCTGCTCGATGCTCAGAAAGTCTTGTAATGGCCTTTGGCCAAAAGCAATAAAAAAAATAAGTCAAGGTTTACTGATAGAATGAGAAAGCAAATTAGAAAAATCTTTACCATTTACCCCTAATTACATTTCATTTAGACATGCTTATATGTGTGAAAACCATTGTCAGAGGACACCTTATTTTCCTGAAACTTGACTGACAGAATATACTTTTCCTGACTGGGTGGTTGAAGTTTGAGCGCCCACCAGCTAGCTCTCCTCATCACTGCCCCACTGCCGCTGCCACCCCACCTACCCCTTTGTCAGGAAACTTTCTTTCTTTCTTTCTTTCTTTCTTTCTTTCTTTCTTTCTTTCTTTCTTTCTTTCATCTTTTATTGTAAACCACATCCTTCACTATCAAGCTTTGGGACCCATTTAAGTGTGCAGATGAGCAAAGTTAGTCTCTGAGAAATAGAGGCCCAGTGGGGATTTTTGAAGAGCCCATCAGAGGTAATGTATCCAAGTAACAGTTCATTGTTTCCTCAATGCACTGTGATACCCTCCACGAGATAAAATCCACTAAAAAGACTGCAGTATGCCCTGTGAAATACAGAGATCTACGTCATAGCTTCACAGGAAGTGGAAGCCTTGCAGTAAGATTGGGCATGATACTATCTAGAACTCCCAAGGAGTTGAGGTCATACAGTCTGGCCCTCTGGCCCTAGACTATTACTAAATGTTATCTCGTATACTTGGATAGCAGCTGACACTCCCTCACGAAAGTTCCCTCATGGGCTTTTAATGCTAAGAGCTACAGAAGAACCCTTTCCTTTATTTGTTTTGTTTTGTTTTTTGTTTTTTTTCCAAAGATACATTTTATTTATTTATTTATTCATTTATTTATTTATTTATTTTTATTTTCAGCATAACAGTATTGCTTGTTTTTGAACCACACCCAGCGCTCCATGCAATCCATGCCCTCTCTAATACCCACCACCTGGTTCCCCCAACCTTCCACCCCCCACCGCTTCAAACCCCTCAGATTGTTTTTCAGAGTCCATAGTCTTCTCATGGTTCACCTCCCCTTCCAATTTCCCCCAACTCCCTTCTCCTCTCTAACTCCCCTTGTCCTCCAAAGGCAAAGGAAACAAAAGCAAAAATAAACTTTTGGGACTTCATCAAAATCAAAAGCTTCTGCACAGCCAAGGAAACAGTCAACAAAACAAAGAGGCAACCCACAGAATGGGAGAAGATATTTGCAAATGACAGTACAGACAAAAGGTTGATATCCAGGATCTATAAAGAACTCCTGAAACTCAACACACACAAAACAGACAATCATATCAAAAAAGGGGCAGAAGATATGAACAGACACTCCTCCAATGAAGACATACAAATGGCTATCAGACACTTCAAAAAATGTTCATCATCACTAGCCATCAGGGAGATTCAAATTAAAACCACATTGAGATATCACCTTACACCAGTTAGAATGGCCAAAATTAGCAAGACAGGAAACAACATGTGTTGGAGGGGATGTGGAGAAAGGGGAACCCTCTTACACTGTTGGTGGGAATGCAAGTTGGTGCGGCCACTTTGGAAAACAGTGTGGAGATTCCTCAAGAAATTAAAAATAGAACTTCCCTATGACCCTGCCATTGCACTACTGGGCATTTACCCCAAAGATACAGATGTAGTGAAAAGAAGGGCCATCTGTACCCCAATGTTTATAGCAGCAATGGCCACGGTCACCAAACTGTGGAAAGAACCAAGATGCCCTTCAACAGACGAATGGATAAGGAAGATGTGGTCCATATACACTATAGAGTATTATGCCTCCATCAGAAAGGATGAATACCCAACTTTTGTATCAACATGGACGGGACTGGAAGAGATTATGCTGAGTGAAATAAGTCAAGCAGAGAAGTCAATTATCATATGGTTTCACTTATTTGTGGAACTCTTTCCTTTAAGGATTCTTCTTAAGAGTCCTAGATTCTCTTCCCAAGGTTTCAGCTGAGTAGAAATAAAGCAAGAGCCCATTTGCCAATCCCTCTTCAAAGGGAAAAATGTATTTTCTGAAGAATCCTAATTTTGTCAAATTTCAGCTACTCTGAAAAAAATCACTTTCCCCTGCTTAAGAAATTAAAAAGGAGACTCCCTTTAAATGTGTTTTTATTATTTTTGTGACCCTTTAAACGTAAAGGGCAGAGTAGGCCAGTACTGTGTGTGCCAGCTAACCCACGGACAGATTGTGAAGAAATGCAGTTAGAGCCAGTAGTGATTCTTATAAAGCAGAAAGCGTGGGGAATAATGCTAGGTTTGCCCCTGAGCTGGCTGACCTTGGGCAAGTCCCTTCACCTCTTTACACCTCATCTGTAACATTAAGCCTGGAGTAGAGGAACTTGCTAGTTGTTTCTTTCCAGTTCAATGGATAAGAAAGACATTGTACTTGGGTATCTCTAACTCTTGCTCTTATGTGTGTGACCCATTTATGTGACTCGACAAACCAGTACTTATCGAGCCCCTACCAAGTAGAAGACACGTGCTTGGCAGCTGACACAGAAGTTACCCTCCAGAAGCTCCCAACTTAGTTGAGAAGATGGGACCACGACATGAAGTTATATGGCATCATAACACAGTGTGCAAGATGTCACTGCTGTCGGTCCCCAAATGCCCAGCTGCATGTTTAGCAGAACACCCCACCCCAAACTGCTCAACCTTTCCAAACCCTGAGTCTGCAACATGTGAGAAGACACTCTCACAGGTCTACAGTCCTGAACCCCCTTCCCCAGCCCCGGATACCCATATGTCCATCCAACACCTGCCTTCACTCATACTCTGAGCACAATCTGTAAGAGGGTTTTCCCTGTCCTGCTTTCTCATGAATTGTATTAGTGAGTTTGCAGGTGCTGTATCAGAATCCCCAAAATGAGACTGAATTGTCTAAACTGGAAGTTTATTTATTTCTAACGTAACAACTGTCCAGAGGTGGATAAGATAGTTTTATTGTGCTCTATACCTGGCTTCCATTTCTGGATCCCAGAGAGCTGACGGAGTGTTACACATTGCTACAAACAGGGAGCAATCCATGGTAATGGAAGAATAATCTGGGTGCCAGAATTTTGAAGGTTCTAGTGTTTAGGTGAGGGAATTACAAGGCCCTTGAATTTGTTTAAATATCCAAACTCAAGCCTCTCCCTGCACTTCTCGAATGAATTCTGAAATTCTGTAATTCTGTAATCCAGAATGTTTTCATAGGATCTGTTCCCAAGCTGCTTTGAGAATCTGTTATGCTGCTACTGAAGGACATTTAGGATGGAAAAAACCTCAGACTTCAGGATGGCAAAATGGGGTAGGGGGTGGGGGGCCTGGGAATCAAAAGTAGAGTGAAAGATATAACCAGACCAAAATGCAGCCAAGAAGTTTGCATTAAGAGGTTTGCTACTGTTTGGGCAGGAAGAAGATTGATGTTTGCATTTGGGCCTTCCTGCTGTGTTGTGTGGCGGGACTGTTGCAAGCTTAAAAAGACTTTAACAGGCTGTCTCCAATGTGCAAACATAAAACCCCAACTTTTGCTGGATTGCATGGGGGAGGGAGGGTGACTATTTGTAAAACAACATAAATAGACACTTCAAAGTTAATAACATTTACAGTCTCTAGTAAGTCAGGAGGGGAAACCACGAGAGAACAGAGGTAGTCGTTGGCAACATTCAAAGATCTGGGGAAATTGGGTCTAAATGAAATCATCCTGACAGCAGAGTGCATCTTTTGGGGCCACCTCAGAGAAAAGGACATTACACCTCACATCTCCAGCCTGAACATGTGTGATAATGAATTCATGAACTTGAGACTGTGCCGATGACAATTCTTCTACGATAAGCTTAATACGTCTATAAATGGGATTTTTTTTTTTCAGAGTCACAGGAGGAGAAGACAGAGCAGCAGGAGCAAATAGAAACACTCTCTTTCCCTACATATTTATATTTTCCTTTGCAAAATGCCAGAAAGTATCCTCGTCCATAATTGAATTTTTTCAGTCTTCTTAAAGCAAAGTATTCCCCAAATATTTGTATGGAAAAAAAATTGTGCTTATAACACATGGAATGTTATTCCAATCAGTTTTCTCCAAATACTAAGTCTTTCCAACACTGTTTCTGGTTCTAGTCATTAGAGTGACTACTGTTTTTTGTTATCCACACTGTATCTAAAAATTTTAAGAAAAAGAAAAAACACAAAACTTCTTCTCTATTATCATTATCCTAATTCAGTCTGCTTGTTCAGAGATAAAACCAGATTGATCCATGTTAACACGAAATCTATGATCATTTGGGCCTCACCTTAGACAACCAAAGACAGATGATGAATATAAATTTATCTCAGTTCCTGACAGATTTATGTCCAAAAGTTCTGGGTTGACATACTAGATTTTAAACATTCTAACTAAAGCCTGGGATATAATATCTAGGGTGAATAGCCACACCTAAAACTATATCTTCATACAAAGCCTTCTTTCTTTAAACTTCATGTGTTTCAATTTATTTGTTTTTCAATCTTAATTATTCCAACCACTAAATAGAAATGATAATTATATGACGTGATAGAAGCATTAATGATTTTTACAATGGCAAACGCAATATATAAATATCTAACCAACATATTGTACATCTTAAATTTATACAACGCTATATGTCAGATATATTTTAATTAAAAAATAATTTTTTTTCAAGTAAGCTCCATGCCAGCATGGAGCCCAATGTGGGGTTTAAACTCACAACCCTGAGATCAACACCCGAGTGGAGATCAAGGGTCAGACACTCAACTGACCACCCAGGCACCCCTTCATTTAACCTTTTTTTAAACTGTGCAGGTTTCTTGAAAGCAAGCTAGAGATGAGTACAGAGGAGAGAGAAACTGACCTCCTGCCCTCCTCCCTCTGAAGGCCATGTTTGAGACACCTGTCTAGACAGTGGTGTGCAGCAGCCGATGTGCCAACGTGCCAAGTCCTTTCCATTTCCCTTCGTCCACCCAGTGCCTGTCCTTTCCGCCTGAGAACCATGTCCTGAGAAAGTGCTTTGCTGCCCGAGCTCCAGCCTGAAACAACCACGGGGCTCTCTGGCTGGGTGAGCCTCCCTAGACCTGCGCTTTTGATGTTAAAATCTTGTGATCAGATAAAGGCAGACCCCGCTCCATCAGGGCTTGGCTTCCAGGGTATCCAGTTAATGGAACTTCTTTTTCAAATCTACAGCCATCGTTAGAACCCCACTGCAGGGATCTACCTGACGTTCAGGCATTCAGATAATTCATAAATACTGCTTTAGGTCTGTGAATTTGTTACCACAAATCTCCCCCAGATTCAGGATTTTTCTCTCATTCACAATTGACGAGAGCCTTATGTCTTCACCATTGACACAACTTAGATGTGGGGGCGCCTGGGTGGCTCAGTTATTAAGTGTCTGCCCTTCCGCTCTGGTCATGATCCCAGGGTCCTGGGATAGAGCCTTGCATGGAGCTCTCTGATTGGCAGGAAGCCTGCTTCTCCCTCTCCCACTCCCCTTGCTTGTGTTCCTTCTCTCCCTGTGTCTCTCTCTGTTAAATAAATAAATAAATAAAATCTTTAAGGGGAAAAAAAAAAAAAACCTTAGATGTGAAGATTCCATATGAGTAATGCAGGCTGTGATCCCTGCTCACATCCCTGAGAGCTCTTGCTGTTTACAGAGGGCGAGCTGCTTTTGTGTGATTCAAAGCATTACTAATTAAAACCTGTTACCTTCCTAAGGGTAGATATATTCTCCTCCAGAGCAGCATTTGTCTGTCCCATTAGCATTAATGGGAGTAACACAAGTGCATCGAGAGGAGAATGGTCCCCTTGGGTCTTTGAACTTAAGTCTACTTCAAAACTGAAACCGATATATACAATGGTATCATTGATGCCATTAAAAATCATTATACTTTACTGCAACTTTTATAAAAGTAATTGTAAGCTTCATGAAATATACTTGGCTCCTGGGAGTTGTGCATTATTAGGCCGAGACTGGACATGATAAAGTGAACTACGCTATAATACTTGAAAAATATTTTGGCCAGGGGAATTTATTAGATCCAGTCAAGCTTGTGCAGAGGTCTGTGTTCATAAAGACAATTAGCCTGGGTAGATTTTAAAAGCATATACAATTCCACACTGAAATTCAGGGAAGGAGTTGGTAAAAGGATCGGACTCAGTGTAACCCACTATCTTTACAATGATATGTCTTAATGGTTCACTATAAAATACCATCACCTTGTATCTCTGTAATATGCTTAATTTGCATAGCCTTAAGTGTTTTACAGGCATTATATAGCTGATGTTCCAATTATTTTAGAAGGAGAAGGAGGAGGGCATTTTTTTTTCCCAGACAGTGAAACTGAGGTTTAGAGAAGTAATGCGGTCGTCATGGTGAGAGATGGCTGCAAAGGAAGGGTTTCAGCGTGCCGATGTGAAACACCAAGGTAAAGGATTCAGTTGCTGGGGAGTCAGGGGCAGGGATGTCCTTGATTTCCAATCTAGAGGTCCTTGCCTGCAAAATTTGCTGTTGCATTCACGGTCCTGCGAGCAGCTGAGTGTGACCTCATCAACCGTATGACCATGAGCAAGTTTAACAATTTCCTCATAGGTAAAATCCAGTTTACAAAGTACCTACCTCAGGGAGCTGTTCTGAAGATTAAATGACTTAATATACATCAAACCTTTTGATGTGTGCCTAATATACATCAAAACTTTTGATAGTGCCTAGCACATAGTAAGTACTCAATAAATGTTAGCCATTATTACTAGCCTTTAAGCCCAGGGTGTGTTATCTCGTAGGGAAACAGTGTCAGTGATTGGAAGAGAGACTTAACCCAGTTCTTTCCAGTCTCCCCAATAAGGCTGTTCTATCATACTTTACTGCATCGTCAGAATCCCATGACTTAGGGCTTTGGCCTTTCTAAAAATACAAGTTGCCTGGGGAAAAAAACATACCATTCCAGAAGTCTGCATGCATGCCACAGTCCACATAACTCCATCGGGTTGTTTCCAGAGAGGCAAGAGAGAGGTTGTGTTCCCTGCCCCCACTGAGGAAAGGACAGACCAAAAAGCCAAGTTGGCGCCAACATCCTAGCCTACAGCCGGCGGTGACCTCAGAGCTGTATCCTACCGCCTTATGGGTAACAGTGCCACACAGACGCCTCTACTTGTAAGTTGTGTTCGCAATTTCTGAATCTGCCTGGTATTGCCTGAACTCAAACTCCAGGGCTCTGAGGTCCTCTCAGTCAAGAATATTTGGCCATAACTGCGTAGCTGAATGTGGTGCAGGCGAGAATACCAGTGGTGCCAGAAATGCCTCCTGCCATCATCTCCTCTCTCTGTATGCTTGGTTGTGGGTCCATCTGTCTGTTAAAAGCCCTTTGCATCGCTCAGGTTAGTTCCTCTCTTCTGTACCCACTCGGCACCCTACAGCTCTCCTTCTTTCATTTTACTGATATCATCTATGGTTTTCTCCACCAAGACAATATTTTATTTATCTTTGTACTAGGACAGTGCTCGCATCAGTGGACACAGATTTTTTACTAAATACAAATCTTCTGGGCAAAAAGAGTTTCCCAAATCATTTTGTGGCACCTGAATTTTGAAAAACATTCTCTCAGTTCTTAAATTCAGGTTCCCGTGCTCTCAGTCGATTGCTCGGTACTCTTGAAGGTGATTTGATTTGCTTCAGAGCTGCCTTCAGATTCCTTAGCTTTCCAGCAATTATATAAATGCTAAATTGGACACTTTTTTCTCATTTTTAAATGTCAGCAATAATAAACTGAGCCTGTATTTGCTTTTTAAATGTAATGAAAGTCAAATTAGACCACCAGATCAATTTCACAGATTATTTTCATTTCTTTGGGTCTTAAGCCAAACGAAGAAAACCTGTGGTCCCCAGAAAGCTTAAGATGTGTTTAAAACCACTGACTTATTAAGCTTTTTTTTTTTAATAATATATATCTAGTTAGCATCTCAATAAACCTTATCAACCCTCTTTCATTCCACTGGTGATTTTCTGACCTCCAAGTTGAGCCCTGAAGTCTGCTCATGGGTGAGTAATCACAGCAAGCCCCTAGCAGAACCTATCCCCAAACTACAAATATATCATCTTCAGCATTATAAATCAAAGCCTCAAAGAGCATCATTTAGCCTGCAGCTAAAATTGCTTGTTTATCAGATGGTGCCTGGTTTAGCGTAGAGCGGTCCCTTGTAAATCTCTGGGACCTTTTACAGCATATACTTAAGCAAGCACATTGGCTCCTGGGAGGCTTTCTGAGAGCTTTAATGACTGTGGGCTGCTCAAAGATCCAGGCCCCCGTTTAGTTAAAATGGCTACGGGTATGGTTTGGCTCCATTTTGTAAACTCGCAAAGATAAGGCGTCTGCTTTCTCCAAAGTGAGCAGGGAGCATTTGTTTCTTAGGGAATCTTTCTATCTAAAGTGTTAATGTTCTTGTGGCTTTGGGCATTTTGACCTTTTGTCTGCTAACTTTTGATTTACTGAGGGAGAGAGTTCTTTCTCCAGACTTTATTGCCATTCTGGAAAGACAATGAAATGCATGTGACTCTTCAAAATTATATCTGCCCCCGCCCCCCCAAAAAAGCTTTTTAATTAACAACTGTTACACGTTAGGCACTATGGTATTCCCTCCACCCCTGACCCTGCCAAATATAACATGAAACCCCTCTTTAGTTACTTTTAAGAGTCAATATGCGCAGTGCTTCTTCAATTAAGGTGTCTGCTACAGACTGTGCAGGCTGCTTGCTCACCTCAGCACTTTGTTTCCCGGAAAGAGAACAGTTTATGGATTCCAGCTTTGTAGCTAAAGGTAGCAAAGGGAAATTGTCCACCAAATTCCCATTGGTTTAAAAACCTAGCTACTTGCTAGAGTCATGAATAGCTTATTGACGGAACAGACCACCAAGGACCTAGGCAGCCCACCAACTACTTTACTGATAGACATTGGGAAAGACCTGATAAAATTCACTAATTAAAGAAATCTTTACACAGTTCTTTCTTATATACAGTCTCCTTGATACAAGTTAATTAAAGTACTCTTCAAAACCTTCACTTGACTAGGGAAAAGTTCCCTAGAGAGTTGGAGGAGAAGCAAAGCATGTTTAAGGGGCTGGTGTCTTATTTTCAGGCAATGATCCATTGTTTCCATACTAATTTCACCGTTATCATGGTCTGGGTTTTGAAAGGCAGGCTCTTTTTCCTAAAATCGAGACCTTTTTTCATGAACCAAAGCTTAACCTTTCTGCCTTTGTTTCTGTTAAGGGTAAAGAGGTTTTTTGGTCTTTGTTTTGGCACGGGGTTGGGGGTGGGGGTGGGTTTTGCTGCTAGTTTTACTGTTCTCCAAACTAGCACACTGTTATGGGTAAGCTCTTCCCCGCCTGGCATCATTCAAGCCGAGGACTCCTGAGGATAAGTATACAATACTTGTCATAAAAGCTAAAAATATGTGCACCTGTTGCATCCTGCTGAAATCACAACAAGCTGGCACAGCACTTGGGAAATAAAAACTTAACTGACTCATATGCTTCCTGAAAATAGACTATATACACTTATTCTTCCAAAACCAGGTTGAGAGACAGTTTGTAACATTCAAGCAAATTAGAAGACGGATGATGCTGGTGAGACCCTGAATGGTTGAAAACCTTCTCCCAGAAAAAGTAGGGGGAGCACCTTCCCTCTTCCCCTGTGTGCCCAGTGACCACATTTTTAGCCCCCCTTCACTACAACCCTCCAATGTCAAGAGCCTTCTCAGAATATGGATAACATTAATACATTACTTATTTCATAGATCCATTCATGCAAGAAATATTATGAGGCATCTTCTGGGCACAGTGTTAGGCTCTGGGACACAATTTCCCTATTCTCAGTGGAGCCTATAGTCTACCAAGGGAGTACATCCATTAATAAAATAACAAAAATTAAAAATTGCAAAATAGGCAAGATCTTTGAGGGAGAGAGACAGAATACTATGAAAGTCTGAGAAGCAGAAGTCTTCTGCCTGGTTTGGGAAGTCAGAGGCAACTTCTGTGAGAAAAGGCTCAGAAGCCTAAGTCAGAGTTAACCAGGATAGAAGGAAAGAAGGTTCCTAACAGGCAGAACAGCATGTGCAAATGTGCTGTGGCCAGAGGTAAGTAGGGCAGGGCGGGCTGACTGATGGGGCAGGCCCCTAAGAGAGACCTCATGCAGGATCGGGGTGGAACTTGCAATCATCGTCAGTCCATATGGGTTTTGTGTTTGTCATATGAGCATTGGGAATCACTGAAGGATTCTAAGTTGGGGCTAACGTAATCAAAGCTGCATTCTGAAAATATCACAATGGCCTCAGGATAGAAAAGAGATTGGGGATGGCCAAGACCCACCTCTGCAGGCAGTTGAGTTCAAATCAGTTGCAGTAATTTAGGCAAAAGGTGGTGAAAGCAAGAATAAATGTGGTGATGGTGGAAATTCAGGGGGAAGTAGATGGAATAGAGAAATATTTGAGAGGTAAATTCAACAGTGATTGGCCATTTAAGATGTGGGAAGGAGTGGTATTGAAAATGACTTCCAAGCTTCTGGGGTGACCAACTGAATGGATGGTGGTATTATTTAGTGTCCTAGGGACACTAAATAATAGTGTTTCCAGGGAAACTGGAAAAGGACAAGGCTTGGGCACAGGTAAGAGTTGGGACATAATGGACTTAAACAGCCAAACTGTGGAAGGAACCAAGATGTCCTTCAACAGGTGAATGGATAGTTCACATCCACAGGTGAATGGATAAAGAAGATGTGTTTTATATACACAATGGAATATTATTCAACCATCAGAAGGAATGAGTACTTACCACTATATCGACATGGATGGAACCATCCATGTCGATTATGCTACATGAAATAGGTCAATCAGAGAAAGACAATTATCATAGAGTTTCACTCATATGTGGAACATAAGTAGTAGTGTAGAGGTTCCTAGGGGAAGGAAGGGAAATCTGAATGGGAAGAAATCAGAGAGGGAGACAAACCATGAGAGACACTTGACTCAGGAAAACAAACTGAGGGCTGTGAAAAGGGAAGTGGGTGGGGGATGGGGTAACAGGATGATGGACTTTAAGGAGGGCATGTGATGTGATGAGCACGGGGTGTTATATGCAACTGATAAATCATTGAACTCTGTTTCTGAAACTAATGATGTACTATATGTTAGCTAATTGAATTCAAATTAAAAAATAATAAAGTAGCTCTAAAACATCTGAAGATGTCAGGTAGGCAGCTGAATAAACAAGCTGGAGCTCGCAGGGCTCTCTGGACTAGAGAGACCATCTCTGAGACATCTATGTGGGGTTGGCCACTGAAGCCCTGTGTATTAGTTTCCTAGCACTACCATAAAAAACTATCACAAATGTGGTGCTTAAAACAAAAGAAGTATATTCTCTCTAGACAGTTTTTAAAGCCAGAAGTCTGAAATGAAGGTGCCAGCCAGGCCATGCTCCCTTGGAAGGCTCTGGAAAGAATCCTTACTTGCCTCTCCTGCTTCTGGTGGTTGCCTGGTGTTCCTTAGCTTGTGGCAATATCACTCCAATCTCTGCCTGTCTTCACATCACCTTCTCCTCTTCTGTGTGTTTTCTCTTCTGTCTGTGTTTCTTATTATTATATTTAGAGACCATCTAGACAATCTGGATGGTCTCATGACAAGATCCTTAATTTAATTTCATCCACAAAGACCATTCTTCCAACTGGGTTCACATCCACAGGTTCCAAGGATGAAGATGTAGACATATGTATTTGGGGGCCACAATTCAACCCATTACAGCATGTGTGTGTTATATAGATAAAATCACCCAAGAAGACAACATAGAGTGAGAAAAGGGTCTATGCCTAGAAGAATTCCAATACTTACTGTGTGCCATGTAGAATTCCATACACAGCAATTAAGTCCATTGATTAATAAGTTCCTTGGGAGTCTGAGATCATTATCAGTTAGAAATCCTCAGAGTTTCCCATTCATTTATCATTCTCATCCATTATCTTCTTGCTCATGTAGACTCTCCTGCAATATTATTTTCCAAATTCTTTTGCTCAGTATCCTCAGTGCTTAATTAGCAACTTCATTAACTATTCTCTGAACGTTCCACATACATTATTCTCAGTGTGCTCCTTGAGGGCAGGCTTTGCGTATTCTATTTCCTTGGGACTTCCCCACAACATTAGTACTGGACCCATAACAAATATTCAATAGGTTCTTGGTGATTGATGAGTGCTGTGTTAGTTTTCTATTGTGGTTTTTTTTTTACATTATTATTTTTAGCTTTCTAGTATTTCTATTAAGCCACAAACTTAGTGAATTAAAAACACAGATTGCGTATCTTATAGTTAATAGGTTAGAAGACCCACATGGATCTCCCTGGGCTAAAATCAATGTGTCAGCAGGCTTCATTTCTTTCTGGAGGTTCTAGGGGATGACCCATTCCCTTGCCTTTTCCAGCTTCTAGAGACTTCCTACATCCTTTGGCTCCTGGCCCCTTTCTCTATCTTCAAAGGCAGTAACGGCAAGATGATTCCTGACATCACATCACTCTGGTGACCTGTCCTGCCTTCCACTTCCACTTTTATGGACCCTTGCGATGATGTGACATCTACTCAGATAATCCAAGATAAAGCCTCTATTTTAAGGTCAGGGGATTATCAACTTTAGTTCCGCCTACAACCTCAATTCCTTTTTCCAAGTAAGGTACCATGTTCATAGGCTCCAGGGATTCAGATGTGGACATCTTCGGGGATGAAGAGCTACATATCTTGCCTGTTCTCAATTTGTGTATACTTCATTAAATTACATGGCCAATATGATTGCCCTTGAACAGAGGCTCTCAGAAAATAAACTTTCCTTCCTGTTTCCCTGAGCAAGACTACAAAACAAAAGAATGAAGAACTATTGATTAATAACAATGAGTCACCAAACAGCAGAGAAAAGGCAAGTGCTAAAAGCTGGTTACCAGTCCAGAAGAGGGGTGTCTGATAGGCCTCAGAATTTTAGAAACCCTGTAACATTCAAGGTTCTTCAATATTTACCATGTAACTGCCTAATCAAATGCCTGGCAAGTAGATTGATCATATCATTTATCATCTGAATTGGGATGCCATTAAGAATAAAAGGGATCAGGGTAATGCTGGCTTCATGGAAAGAGTCTGGAAGTTTTCCTTCTGTTTCTTTTTTTTGAAACAGCTTCAGGAGAATTGGTATTACTTCTTCTTTGAATGTTTGGTAGAATATCCCAGGGTATCCATCAGGTCCTGGGCTCTTGCTTTTTGGGTTCTTGTTTTTTGATCACTGCTTCAATCTCATTACTAGATATTGGTTTATTCAGATTGTCAATTTCTTCCTATTTCAGTCTTGGAAGTTTATAGGTTTCCAAGAGTACATCCATTTTCTCTAGGTTGCTTAACTTATTGGCATGTAACTGTAGATAATAATTTCTGATGATTGTTTCTATTTCCTTGGTGTTAGTTGTGATCTCTCCCCTTTCATTTATAATTTTATTAATTTGGGTCCTCTCTCTTTTCTTTTGGATTAGTTTGGCTGGTGTTTTATCGATCTTATTGATTCTTTCAAAGAACCAGCTTCTAGTTTTGTTGATGTGTTCTACTGTATCTCTAGTTTCTGACTCATTGATCTCTGCTCTAATCTTGATTAATATCCCTTCTTGTGCATGAGGTTGGCTTAATTTGTTGTTGATTTTCTAGTTCTTTAAGGTGTAAAGAGAGCTGGTGCATTTGGGATTTTTCAATTTTTTTGAGTGAGGATTGGATGGCCATGTATTTCTCCCTTAGGACCGCCTTTGCCATATCCCATAGGTTTTGAACCCATGTGTCTTCATTCTCATTGGTTTCCATGAATTGTTTAAGTTCTTCTTTGATTTCCTGGTTGATGCAAACATTCTTGAGCAGGATGGTGTTTAGCTTCCAAGTGTCTGAATTCCTTCCAAATTTTTTCTTGTGGTTTGGAAGGAATTCAAACACTTGGAAGCTAAACACCATCCTGCTCAAGAATATTTGGATCAACCAGGAAATCAAAGAAGAACGTAAACTACTAGAACTCATACAGCAATTCAGTAATGTTGCAGGATACAAAATCAATGCTTTCTTATACACTAACAATGAAAATATAGAAAATATAGAAAGGGAAATGAGAGAATTGATTCCATTTACTATAGCACCAAGAATCATAAGATACCTGGGAATAAACCTAACCAAAGAGGTAAAAGATCTGTACTCAAGGAACTACAGAACACTCATGAAAGAAATTAAAGAAAACACAAAAAGATGGAAAAGAATTCCATGCTCATGGATCAGAAGAATAAACATTGTTAAAATGTCTATACTACCCAGAGCAACCTATACTTTTAATGCCACACCAATCAAAATTCCACTAGCATTTTTCAAAGTTCTGGAACAAACAATCCTAAAATTTGTATGGAACCAGAAAAGACCCTGAATAGCTAAGGAAATGTTGAAAAACAAAACTGGGGCAACACGTTGCCTGATTTCAAACTTTACTACAAGGCTATGATCACCAAGAAACCATGGTACTAGCATAAAAACAGACTCATAGACCAGTGGAACAGAGTAGAGAGTCCAGATATGGACCTGCAACTCTATGGCCAAATAATCTTGGACAAAGCAGGAAAAAATATACAGTGGAAAAAAGACAGTCTCTTCAATAAATGGTGCTGGGAAAATTGGGCAGCTATGTATAGCAGAATGAAACGACCATTTTCTTACACCATACACAAAGATAAACTCAAAATGGATAAAAGACCTCAATGTGAGGCAGGAATCATTCAAAATCCTAGAGGAGAACATAGGCAATAATCTTTTCGACATTGGTCACAGCAGCTTCTTTCAAGACATGACTCCAAAGGTGAAGGGTATAAAAGTGAAAATGAACTTTTGGGACTTCATCAAGATCAAAAGCTTCTGCACAGCAAAGGAAACAGTCAACAAAACAAAGAGGCAACCCATGGAATAGGGTTACACTGCAGAAAAAGGGCTGATATGCAAGATCTATAAAGAACTCCTCAAATTCAACACTCAAAAAACAAATAATCACGTCAAAAAAATGATGAACAGATACTTCTCCAAAGAAGACATACAAATGGCTAACAGACACATGAAAAAATGTTCATCATCACTAGCCTTCAGGGATATTCAAATCAAAACCACATTGAGATACCAACTTACACAAATTAGAATGGCCAGAATTAACAGGACAGG
The DNA here is from genome assembly GCF_009829155.1 of Mustela erminea. Lineage (NCBI taxonomy): Eukaryota > Metazoa > Chordata > Mammalia > Carnivora > Mustelidae > Mustela > Mustela erminea. Next base: position 70,827,186 of record NC_045621.1, read on the forward strand.
AAACAACAAGTGTTGGAGAGGATGTGGAGAAAGGGGAACACTCTTACACTATTGGTGGGAATGCAAGTTGGTGCAGCCTCTTGGGAAAACAGTGTCGAGATTCCTTAAGAAATTAAAAATAAAGCTACCCCATGACCCTGCAATTGCACTACTGGGTATTTACCCCAAAGATACAGATGTAGTGAAAAGAAGGGCCATCTGTACCCCAATGTTCATAGCAGCAATGGCCACAATAGCCAAACTGTGGAAAGAGCCAAGATGCCCTTCAACAGGCGAATCGATAAAAAAGATAAGGTCCATATATACAATGGAGTATTGTGCCTCCATCAGAAAGGATGAATATGCAACTTTTGTATCAATATGGACGGGACCGGAGGAGATTATGCTGAGTGAAATAAGTCAAGCAGAGAGAGTCAATTATCATATGGTTTCACTTACTTGTAGAGCATAAAGAATAACATGGAGGGCATTAGGAGAAGGAAAGGAAAAGTGGATTGGGGGAAATTGGACGCAGAGACGAACCATGAAAGACTGTGGACTCTGAGAAACAAGCCGAGGATTTTGGAGGGGAAGGGAGTGGGGGGATGGGTGAGCCTGGTGGTGGGTATTAAGGAGGGCACATACTGCATGGAGCACTGGGTGTGGTGCATAAACAATGAATCTTGTAATACTGAAAAAAATAAAATTAAATTTAAAAAGAAAAGAATAAAAGAGATATGGAGGGTATAAACTGGGTGTGTGGTCACCCTAAAAGAGGTAGAGATTGCATCCAGATGAAGTGATTTAGCTGGTGATTTTGGACCAGAAAGGTTAAGACTATCCCGTTTCCACCTGAAAAACTTGATCTTCCTCCCTAGTCACTAGTTTGGGACCTAATCAGACACCTGTGGAATAGGGCCCCAGACAGAGTTGTTCTCAGAATTATCACCTTAATTTGCCTTGTGCACCAAAACTTCCCCACATTCCAAAACACTGTTCTGCATTTATATAATGCCTTGTTCCATCAAAGGCCCATCACACATTCCCTCCCATCTTCATGATAGCTCTCCGACACAGGCCAGGAAGATGCAGCCCTGACCCATCCATTTTGGCCAAGAGGAAGCTAGATGCAAAAGAGTCAAGTGGTTTCCCCAAGGTCACAGAACTGCTTAAACCAGGAACCCAAACCACCCCAACCTGGTCCCAGTCTAAGCCTCTTCTTCCCACACTGCCAAACTCGGAGTGGTTGTCAGTCACCATCCCACATTCATAACTGTGCTAGTCAGAAGCCTGAGAGAACCAACGAGCTTGCCAGCACCTTCTCAAGGGCCCACTTGAGACTTTTGCCTGATGTTTGGAGGAAAATGGTACAAAGCCTGTCCTCTCCAATTTGATTTCCAAACAGGCTAAAGGAACATGTAAAGCATGGGTTCTTTGCCCTCCAGCTGTTCTAGGCACAGTTGTTCCCAATGCCACTCTCTAGCCAGTGGCTGCAGCAGCTTCTTTGAGTAAGGACAATGACACTTTTGATATAGAAAATGTAACCTTTCTTTCATTAACAGACTCTTTTCCAGAGAGCAAATCTCCTCGCTCAGGCATATGGGAAAGTTTCACCTGTCTGCCAGTGGGTTAGAGAAACCTACACTGCATCATCCACCAGGAGGGGTAGCTATAAAGTGATACAAGATTAGTAGCACATTATAAATAAAGCCAACACTTATTTATTTTCATCATATGGGTTAAAAATTGGAAGAGAAAGCACAGGAAGAATTTTTATTCTGCCCCAAAGCCAATCAAATATCAGTCTTAAAAAGCAGGGAGAGTTTCCCTTCAAATAGTCCATTCTTTCTGAAAAAGCAGCCAAGAGGGGCAAGGACTAACAGATTTCAGAATCAATAACTGAATTTTCAAGGGTTGTTTTACTGCAGTCTAGAGTTCAAATTGGGAGGAAAGGCAGATGGGAGTAAAGGTGATGGCGTGGGTCAATAAGAAAGCAAAATCAGACCAAATTTTGCAATATCTGTTCACTGTCAATGTTCTCATCCATTCACCTAAGATATAATCCTTATGTGCCCACTGTGTTCCAGGCACCATTGTATGTCCTGGGAAAGAAAATAGACAAAATACCTTGAGTTCTGGAAATAGGAGGAGTTCTGAAAAGTTATCCAGTTGTGCAAAACACAGCCTAGTTCAAAATAAGAGAGTAAAACCAACTACAATAAAAAAAAAAAATCTAGATTCTGAGCTGTTTGAATAGGAATTCCACCGAAGAAAATTTGCCTATGAAAGATGTTAGGAGAAGAATGACCGGAGCTCTAGGTTCAAGGCCATCTTGGTCAAGCTCTTTGGGGTCTTTTCTGTAAAGGAGAATCTCTTCTTACAATCTCTCCCGGATACTCAAGCTGGCATTTGAAGATCATGGGTAGTGCTGGCTAGTTCTATTCATGGAAAATAGTGTTCGGGGAAACGTTAACTTATGTGATATGGGCGAAGAGAGGTTTTACTTAAAAACTCCAAGTAAAATGATAAGTTTACTGGCTAAAAAGTGTGAGTATTAACAGGTTTAGATGTATTTTAGATGTATTTAAGTTTGAACTGTGCTGGTAGAACTGTTATTTTCAGTTGACTCAAACTCAGTTCCAGACCTAAGTATATACATAGCTCCCCTTCTTTATTTTTTTTTTAAGACTTTGAGAGAGAACACGTGCACGTGCATACAAGGAAGGAAGGCGGGCACAGGGAGAGGGAGAAGCAGACTCCCACCTGAGCAGGGAGCCCAACACGGGGGCTCTATTCCAGTACTATAGCCAAAGGTCAATGCTTAACTGACTGAGCCACCCAGACGCCCCTCCCCCTCTTTAAAAGCCCTAGTTGAAACACTGCATGACAAGCTTGCATCGATGCACCCCCTACCTCTCCACTGCCTTTGGTTTGGCCCCTGCTCCTCCACAACAAAGAACTGCTCATGTGTGATGATAAGCACCTTTGAGCTCTGGTCCCGTGTGCCCTTCCATTCCTGGTATACCCTACTTTCCAGCTGGATCCTGGATGCATTGCTTCTGCTTTCACCTGGGACCCATCTCCCATCACTTCCCTCCTGTCAGAGCCCTTCCTGAGCCCCATCATACTTCAAATCCTTCCTATCCCTCCGCACCAGAACAAATTCCTTTACCACGTGCTCCCTCCCTTCTCTGAGACACTCTTCAGTTGCTTCATTTGTTTCAGTTAGTTTTCCATCCAACTTCCCACTAGACTAGAAGTTCTATGAAGGTCAGTGGCTCCCACAAGTTCAGAGCCTGGTCTATACCAGCTACACAAATATTTGTGGAATGGATTTGAACTTGTGATAGGTGAACTTGCTTTGTATCTCAGGAAACTCTGTACTTAGCCCTATTGTGTGTGTATGCACCCTCGATTGTATAGTTGGTCTGTTTATCTTCTCCATGAGGGACAGAAGTACTTTCACCATTGTATCCCCATTACCTGCCCCAGTGGTCAAGAGAGTAGATTCTGAGGCCAAAATTACTTCATAAAAACCATAATTCATTCTGTGCCTATCATAAGCACTATCAGCTTAACTATCAAGTTTTCTGTCAGATGAAGCTGGTTAAACATAAACACCTCTACGTATCAGCTTAACTATCAAGTTTTCTGTCAGATGAAGCTGGTCAAACATAAACACCTCTACGTTTTACCCTTAACATTCCAAAAGTTGGCACCATTGTTCTTCATAGCAAAGGACTCAAACTGTGGTTAATACTACCCTAATGAGAAGAAATGATGGGATTCCAGTCATGTCACATGCATTATGGTTACTGGGAGACCTGCCACTGCCACTGTGTTTGATTCTTTACTCATCCAAAACTCTCATGAAAAGTGCATAAACAACAAGAAGGACTTGTTGGACATCTACTCTGTGCCCCACATCATCTATACCCAGAAGAATAAACAGACGGCCTCCCCAAGACAAGTTTTTTTTTTTCAATATTCTTTTAATGTTTTAATTTGCTACAACACAAGTTGACAGCAAGAACGCTCCTTCGTGAACCAGAACAACGTGACCTTCACACCTAGTAATAAAAATGTTTCATTAAAATAGAAAATTACCCCAGGGCCCTCACTATTCACAACTCCCCACCTGTGTGCATGGATTACAAGTGGGTTTGGGGGCCCCTTTCAAGATCTTCATGTAAGCAACCAAAATTGTTCAGGAGGCAACCCAGTTCGCCGAAGATCTGCTTACAATATTTGTATGTATGTATTCTGCTGGGCAGCCAGCAGAACAAATCTCTGGTCACACCACCAACACCACAGGTTCAAGACACCCAGGAGCACTGCTGCAGGTAGGTTAAAATTTTGTGCCTTTTAAGGATCAAATCACTAACAGTATGGGTGATGGGTATTAAGAAGGGCATGGGTCATGATGAGCAGTGGGTGTTATATACAACTAATGAATCATTGAACACTATATCAAAAACTAATGATGTATTACACAGTGGCTAAATGAACATAATAAAATTTTTTTATTTTTTTAAAAAACATATTAACAGTATAAACATTCATTGTAACAAACACACACAGGACCAACAGAAAATAATCATTTGTATATCACACACACACACCCCCACAATGTTTATTTGCTTATGTTTTATTATGAAAAAGGCTTACCATACATGCAAACAAATTAGGTTTTTTTAAGTGGTCACACTAAAAAACACCAATAACTCAGACAGAGAAAGACAAATACCATACAATTTCACTTATATGTGAAATCTAAAATACAAAACAAAAGAATAAACAAACAGACTCTTAAATACAGAGAACAGACTGGTGGTTTTTAGAGAATAGGTAGATGGGGAGGATAGGTGAATAGAAGTTTTAAGTTTGGGGGACAGAGCTAACCCCCAGTGACTCTGAAACACAAGTCTCAGGTATGAGGAAACAGCCATCCTTCAAGTCATTAGTATGTCACTGCAGTGCCTCTGAGGGGACAAGAAACCACCTTCCCTTTACCAGCAGGCAGATTTTTACAGACATTTTAAGCCAGGGAACTCCAGTTAATGCTGCCAATAGCTTAGGTCCAGAAAATCAGACACAAGTATTTTCCTCTAAGCCCTGACTTCCACAGAATGAATTTTTTGACCTTTCCAATATAAACAATATTTGGTTTTTTAAAGTTAGCTTTCTGAAGAGGCTGTGATTTACCTGCTTTTAAGAAATAAAAACATTTTTTAAAATTAACATATAATGTTTATTTGTTTCAGAGGAACAGGTCTGTGATTCATCAGTCTTACACTATTCACCATATTCACCATAGCACATACCCTCCCCAATGTCCATCACTTACCCACCCCATCCCTCCTGCCCCCTTTCACTCCAGCAAACCTTAGTCTGTTTCCTGAGATTAAGAGTCTCTTATGGTTTATCTTCCTCTCTGGTTTTGTCTTATTTCATTTTTCCCCCTCCCTTCCCTATGATCCTCTGTCTTGTTTCTCAAATTCCTCATACCCGTGAGACACTATGATAATTATCTTTCTCTGGTTGACTTATTTCACTTAGCATAATACCCTCTAGTTCCATCCACATCATTACAAATGGCAAGATTTTGAAAAACATACATTTTTAAAAGACAGTGATTTTGACAATATCAAATGTTAGCGAGGATATAGAGCAACTGGAATTCATACACATAGCAAGTAGGAATGCAAAATGGTATAACGATTTAGGAAAGCATATAATAAAGTTAAGCATAGCATATAAAGTTAAACATAAATGACCAACAGACCCACTCCTCAACATTTAACTAAGAGAAGAGAAAACAAGGACTTGTACATGAATGTTCATGCTGGCTTTAGTCATAAAAGCTAAACTAAAAATAATCCAAATGTTCATTGACAGGTGAATTGATATATAAATTGTGGTACATACATCTCTACAATGGAGTACTACTCAGCAGTAAAAAGGGACAAACTACTCAAATGTGCAACAAGATGGATGAATTTTGAAAATACGATGAGTGAAAGATTAGCCTCAGACACAATTTAGTACCAATTGTATGATTCTATTTATAGAAAATTCTGGAAAAGGAAAATTAATCTGTAATGACAAAAAGCAAATCAGTGATTGCATGAGGCCAGGACGGGGTATTGCTGGGGAAGGAGACAATGAAAATACTTCATCTTAATTATAGTGGTGGTTACACCATTGTACACATTTGCAAAAACTCAATTAAGTTGGGTGTATTTTATTATATGTCCAGTATGCCTCGATATTATTTATTTCAAAGAGTGGTTTTAGGTACTTTTTTTGTAGTTCAATAAATAATTATTTAAAAATTTTTATTAAGGAAAAAACAAGTAATCAGAATCCATTGATTCCTATGAATCAAAGGGGCCTGAAAGAGCTAATAATATAAAAGAAAATAGAAATGCAGCATGAAAAACAACACTAAACATTGACTGTTCAGTATGCCAAAATTTTTCCCTTTATTTTTTTTAAATTTCTTTTCAGTGTAACAGATTTCATTGTTTATGCACCACATCCAGTGCTCCATGCAATACGTACCCTCCATAACACCCACCACCAGGATCCCCCAACCTCCCACCCCCTGCCCCTTTGAACCCCTCAGATTGTTTTTCAGAGTCCATAGTCTCTCGTGGTTCATCTCCCCCTCCAATTTCCCTCAACTCCCTTCTTCTCTCCATCTCCCCATGTTCTCCATGTTATTTGTTATGCTCCACAAATAAGTGAAACCATATGATAATTGACTTTCTCTGCTTGACTTATTTCACTCAGCATTATCTCTTCCAGTCCCGTCCATGTTGCTACAAAAGTTGGGTATTCATCCTTTCTGATGGAAGCGTAATACTCCATAGTGTATATGGACCACATCTTCCTTATCCATTCATCCATTGAAGGGCATCTTGGTTCTTTCCACAGTTTGGCGACCGTGGCCATTGCTGCTATAAACATTGGGGTACAGATGGCCCTTCTTTTCACTACATCTGTATCTTTGGGGTAAATACCCAGGAGTGCAATGACAGGGTCATAGGGAAGCTCTATTTTTAATTTCTTAAGGAATCCCCACACTGTTTTCCAAAGTGGCTGCACCAACTTGCATTCCCACCAACAGTGTAAGAGGGTTCTCCTTTCTACACATCCTCTCCAACACACGTTGTTTTCTGTCTTGCTAATTTTGGCCATTTTAACTGGTGTAAGGTGGTATTTCAATGTGGTTTTAATTTGTATCTCCCTGATGGCTAGGGATGATGAACATTTTTTCATTTTAAAAGGACTTCTAGTTTTCAATTCAGCTTGAATCCTGGAACAGTTTTTTTAACTGAAAAAACAAAGGCTGAGAACTCTCATTTATTATAGAAATTTGTCTTGTAAGTCAAACTCTCTCTCTTCTCAGATGACATGATTCTTCATATGGAAAACCCAAAAGACTCCACCCCCAAACTACTAGAACTCATACAGCAATTCAGTAACGTGGCAGGATACAAAGTTAATATACAAAAATTAGTGGCTTTCTTATACACTAACAATGAAAATACAGAAAGCGAAATTAGAGAATCGATTCCATTTACTATAGCACCAAGAACCATAAGATACCTGGGAATAAACCTAACCAAAGAGGTAAAGGAACTGTACTCAAGGAACTACAGAACACTCATGAAAGAAATTGAAGAGGACACAAAAAGATGGAAGACTATTCCATGCTCTTGGATCAGAAGAATAAACATTGTTAAAATGTCTATACTACCTAGAGCAATCTATACTTTTAATGTCATTCTGATCAAAATTCCACTGGTATTTTTCAAAGAACTGGAACAAATAATCCTAAAATTTGAATGGAATCAGAAGAGACCCTGAATCACTAAGGAAATGTTGAAAAACAAAAATAAAACTGGCGGCATCACGTTACCTGATTTCAAGCTTTACTACAAAGCCGTGATCACCAAGACAGCATGGTACTGGCATAAAAACAGACACATAGACCCATGGAACAGAGTAGAGAGCCCAGATATGGACCCTCAACTCTATGGTCAATTAATCTTCGACAAAACAGGAAAAAAATATATAGTGGAAAAAAGACAGTCTCTTCAATAAATGGTGCTGGGAAAACTGGACAGCTATATGCAGAAGAATGAAACTCGACCATTCTCTTACACCGTACACAAAAATAAACTCAAAATGGATAAAAGATCTCAACGTGAGACAGGAATCCATCAGAATCCTAGAGGAGAACATAGGCAGTAATCTCTTCGATATCAGCCACAGCAACTTCTTTCAAGATATGTCTCCAAAGGCAAAGGAAACAAAAGCGAAGATGAACTTTTGGGACTTCATCAAGATCAAAAGCTTCTGCACAGCAAAGGAAACAGTCAAAAAAAACAAAGAGGCAACCCACAGAATGGGAGAAGATATTTGCAAATGACAGTACAGACAAAAGGTTGATATCTAGGATCTATAAAGAACTCCTGAAACTCAACACACACAATACAGACAATCATATAAAAAAATGGGCAGACGATACGAACAGACACTTCTCCCATGAAGACATACAAATGGCTATCAGACACATGAAAAAATGTTCATCATCACTAGCCATCAGGGAGATTCAAATTAAAACCACATTGAGATACCAGTTAGAATGGCCAAAATTAGCAAGACAGGAAACAACATGTGTTGGAGAGGATGTGGAGAAAGGGGAACACTCTTACACTGTTGGTAGGAATGCAAGTTGGTGCGGCCACTTTGGAGAACAGTGTGGAGATTCCTCAAAAAATTAAAAATAGAACTTCCCTATGACCCTGCCATTGCACTACTGCGTATTTACCCCAAAGATACAGATGTAGTGAAAAGAAGGGCCATCTGTACCCCAATGTTTATAGTAGCAATGGCCTCTGTCGCCAAACTGTGGAAAGAACCAGTATGCCCTTCAACGGACGAATGGATAAGGAAGATGTGGTCCATATACACTATGGAGTATTATGCCTCCATCAGAAAAGATGAATACCCAACTTTGTAGCAACATGGACGGGACTGGAAGAGATTATGCTGAGTGAAATAAGTCAAGCAGAGAAAGTCAATTATCATATGGTTTCACTTATTTGTGGAGCATAACAAATAGCATGGAGGACAAGGGGAGATGGAGAGAAGAAGGGAGTTGAGGGAAACCAGAAGGGGAGGTGAACCATGAGAGAATATGGACTCTGAAAAACAATCTGAGGGTTTTGAAGGGGCAGGGATGTGAGAGGTTGGGGGAACCAGGTAATGGGTATTGGAGAGGGCACGTATTGCATGGAGTACTGGGTGTGGTGCAAAAATAATGAATACTGTTACGCTGAAAAAATAAAAAATAAAAAATAAATGAATTTGTCTTGTGTTCTTTTTTTTTTTTTTAAGAATTTATTTATTTATTTGACAGAGAGAGAGAGGTCACAAGTAGGCAGAGAGGCAGGCAGAGAGAGGGGAGGAAGCAGGCTCCCTGCTGAGCAGAGAACCCAATGCGGGGCTCAATCCCAGGACCCTGAGACCATGACCTGAGCCGAAGGCAGAGGCTTTAACCCACTGATCCACCCAGGCGCCCCTTGTCTTGTGTTCTTAATGATTCATTTCCCATTCATCAGCTTCAAAACAAAGCTTCTTTGGCAATGTAATGTTGAATAATTATCATGAATATGACCCTAATGTTTCATAAAGACTTCTCTAAAGGGTAGTTGGAAAGGGAGGCTTCTATTTTATAGGAATATGAGTTAAGTGGGGTAATAATTAAGGCAGTGTTATTGTATTCGGCATAACTGACAAGTGTATCCATCTACATGAGTGATTCCATTCAGGAATCCATTTCTCTAGGAAATCGCAACCAAAAAGTCAATAAGCTGCCTCATCGATATTTAATCAGGGTGGATTCCTTAGTTACTTGATCAAGTTCACTTTAGGGAGACTCTATCTTTAAATCATAATACACACATTCCCAGACCAGCAGATGAAATGCTGCATTATCGGGGTTGTTGAGAAAGGCAGTATGCAAAAGTTAAGAGCACAGTCCCAGAAACTCTGACGTTCTTAATCAGCTTTTTTTTTTTTTTTAATCAGTTCATTCTGGTCTAGGTTCATTCAGATCTAAGCTTCTCTTCTTACTAATGATCCAACTGTAAGCTCTTCATGCAAACTCTCTAAGCCTCAGTTTCCCACCTGTGTAAAATGGACATATTGGTATATTTCTGCCTTACATAATTATTGGTCAGTCTCAACATTTACAGTGCTGGGCACATAGCACATCCTCAGTAAAGGTTAGCTGCAATTCCCAAGGGGCTTAGAGTACTTTATAGCCCTTTGAAGTCATGGCAAAAAGAACAGGTGGCATTATGGCTACTTAGCTACAAAAGAAAATGGAGAGACAAAACAGTATGTGACTCATTATGAATCATTTTAATAAATGGACTAGATCTTAAAACTCTGCACTTTTCCTTTAAAGTTCTATCATTCAAAAATTCCAATTCCTGTTTTTAAAAATCTTTTAGAAATGACTATTAAATTGGCTTCAGGCCTGCATATACAACTTGAGTGAAAAACAAATTCTGGTGTAATACCTAAACGTTAGACCATGAAATTACCTCTGTTAGTGAAGTCCTTCTTGGCACCAGTTTCCCCTTCTAAAACGCTCTATCCTCTTCCTAATAGAGAGAAAATGGCCCTTACACGTTACATGGAAATGTAGCCATTTCTGATCGAGAATATTACCTCAACTTAGAAATATAAGTGATTAGCAACAAAGAATCCTCTGAAACGTTAACAGAAGTTGCATTTTGATCCTCAACTAAATAGGAATGTGCTGACAACCACCTTCCGCCCTGACCTACTTAAGAGCCAAGTGGTAGTGAAATGGTCTCCGGAGGGTTCAGTTCATTTCTGTGTCTGTTACCCACCGGGACCCCAGTCTTTAGAACCATGCCAAAGCAGGTGAGGGGAGAGAAAGGATTGGATGTTTAAGACGGAGGTAAAGGAAAGTGAAACAACCCTGTTTGGCTCAAGGATTTCCCTAGAGATAATGTTTGCCTGATCATTTAAGGAGGAAAAAAATACCATTTTGCTACTTTTAAACGAATAATGAAGAAAGCATAAAAATATCCTCTTCGGCTTCTTATAATTTTTGTCTCTGGTTTTAGGATCCCTTTAATATCAAAAGTTAATTCTCTTAGCATGCTTACTAAAGGTTAATAATTACATAATTTCAACAACAAAAAAACTTCCCAGCTCCAATACAAGGTTCACATTAGAGAAAATACAATCAGCGGCAGTTAAGTAAATAGGTTTCTTTTCGTAGAACTAGTTTTAATATTAGTTTGGTATTAAAATACTGTTTGGTTAAGTAGCCTCCATTATCACAGGGATTTAGTAAATTATTCTACGTGAAAGTTCACTTGAGGAAACTAAATTCCAAAAATTGTAAAATGCCAAATGCTTATTCTTCCATCCTCTCTACATTCCAGTTCCCAGCAAAACGAAGTCCTTTCCAGTTGTCGGAGCCACACGGTAGCTGTGCCTTTTCCTCTGGTCCCCAAGCTTGGAACTTTCTTCCACCTCTCTTCATCTGGATAATTCATATTCTTCCAGGAAGCCTTTCCTATACACCTTTGCCTCTCGCTTATGAGAGAGGCTCCCTTCTGGGGGTTCCCAAAGCACCCTGTTTTTCCCCAACCAAAAATCTACCCCCATCTTGGGTTAGACTGTAATCTCTCCAGAGGATGAATTCTGTGCCCACTGTGTTCACTATTGTTTTCCTGTCACTTGGACAATATTCAACAAACAGTTGATTAATTAACTAATGTCTTTCCCATTAACTTGCAGTGTAGTGGTCCTTCTGCCAGAGCCTTTCAGCTCTGATCTAAACACTGCCCATGGCCTGTGACTTCCATACATACCCACCGCCTGACCTGGTATAGTTTTGTCAACTCCTTCGATCAGTTTACACTGATGGTTGCAATCCCTGTACTTCTGTAATCTGCTCTTCTCCCTTCCACTTCCAGCCCTACTTAATATTAAACCTGTGTATTGGTTTATCTCCTAGATGCCTCCAAATTGGAATATTCTTCCTGTTCACAGCTCTTTCTGGAAAGAGGTATAAAGAATTAAGACCAGATTTTGTAGCTGGGAGTGAACTAAGAGATTAATTCATTGGTTCATTCCTTGAGTTGCAGCCAACTGATTTATTTAATCAGTTCATCCAAATGGCTGGTTTCTAAAGACAGCCGGCATTTGGGAGCTTGGGGATAGAGTAGATAGAGTGATGGCTTCTCCCAGAGCCTTGGATAGGAAACCATTGGCCCTCATCCCTGGGTTTCTCTTCTAGCTACATGTATAGGAATCCCTGTCCCACCATGGTTTTAAAACATTAACTGTTTGAGAAAATAATCCAATTTAAACAATTGACTTTCAGATTTACTTTTGGAACACAACCTGCTCATTTAGGCTGCTTGTATAGAAGTAGAATAGAAGGGTATAGGATGGAATGGAGGAGGAAGGGACAGGAAAGCACAGGACAGTGCAGCATAGGAAGTGACTCCAGTCTGTACATCATAAGTGACCTATGCAGGGTTCATCAAAGAGCATCAGTACAGGAAGTACACTTACAGTGAGCATTTTTAGAGAGAGCTAATATTGAAAACACATTGCTACAATCTCAGTGTCTGAAGCACCTTTTCCTTAATGAAAAGTTCTTGATTCACAAAAGATGAATAGGCACTGTAAAAATCAGTTCAGTGTCTCTTGGGTCAAGGAATAATTCCTATCTGCAATCCTTTCACCTGAAAGCACTGCAGAGTAATAGAGGAAAGAAAGGGTGTCCAAGTAAACAGAGCAAAGTTTTAAAGAAAGGAGACCCAGAATTGTCCCGTCTAGAAGGGTCTCTTGAATGTTGGTCCATCTAGGTCTCTGCCATCATCTCCTAGCTTCTCCTTTGGACCCTCTCTGTCGTTTTCTCTAGGCACCTGGCCTCCTCTGTACAATCTAGAGCTTTCTCATGGCCCTCCATCCTGCTCCCCCATTTATATTTCCAGACGCCAGCAGGACCTCTCCACATGGCTATCTTATAACACTTCATCTTCCATTCCCATTCCCCAGATCCCCTCTCAAAGAGAAGTACTCCTCTCACCCCCTCCTGAATTCCTGAGCTCAGTTAATAGCATAGCTGGCATTCCTTTGCTATCTTTGATCCCTTCCTCTTCTGTTCATTCTGTCACTACCTTTGAGGGACTCTAACCCTATGTAGCTTTTAAATCCCAAGTGGTTGGCTTCTGAAGCCCCTAGCAATGTAACAGCAAGACCTAGCTTGTCCCATCCCTCAGAGGTCCTTTTCCTCTGGTGTATTTCAGGGAAGATGGGGATTTTTAGATCTGCTTTTGAGTCCATCCACCCTGCTGCCCAATTCTCATCTATTGCCTGACTCCTAACACAGCTCTTGTGTCTACCCAGGACCTCTGCTCTCGCTTTCTGCCTGGATTCGCAGAACTTGCCCCTTCCCTGGTGCCTTCATGCTGGCCCAGAGAAGCTTGATAACCCTCTTATTCCCCACCCCAGGCACACACACTGTTCACCATTTCATTCCCCAGAGTACCAGTCACACAGGCCTGACTTTTACTGAAGATTCTGGAATAAGAGAAGGAGATAACATAGGTCAGCACAGATCAACAAACCACTTAACATTCTGCTGGTCACCATTTGTCTGAGATGCTTATTCCTGCTTCAGTGAATTTCTAACTCCTTGAAATCCAACCTGCACACTCCCTTTGGGCCCCTCTGCCCTTCCTTATACAGACCAGAGCATCTCTTACTGCTCCTCAGAGTTTCAGAATACCCATGAAACTCATGTCTCTAAGGGCCAGGACAAAATTTGAAACTCCTGTCAATCATATTCACATCTCCTTAAATTTCTGCAAGTCCTCAAGAACTCCAGCTCATCCTCCAAACTTCAGCTCAAACATCATCTTCCCTGTAAAATCTCCCTCAGGGGATGGAACCTCATCCGGGTCATCAGTTCTGTTTTCCCCTCAGGATTGTTGCCCACTTCTATTACCCCTGAACAAATAGCATAGTCCAATTTGTTTGTATTCCTGCCTTATTTATAACACACTTGGCTCACAAGAGACTCTTTGTTTCCTCCTTTGATCTCCAGTGTCTTGCACTGCAGTTACCACAAAATTAATAAATATCTGTTGAGTGAAAAAAATTAACTTGTGAATGAATGCTCAATACAGAGGAATCTGGAGATGGCAAGAAGAGTTGTGATTGACTAATGTGAGTCCCCTGGTCAGACCCCATGGGACCAGAGGATGGGGACAAGGAGAACTTGTCTTGCTTGATTCATCTGACACTCTTTACCAAATGGGAGTCATCTAAGATGAACCAGATTCAGAGTTCAACATCTAAAAGAAAAGTCTGCTTAGACTGTTAACTAAAACTAGTAGAATATGGGCAAGTAATTCCTAAACAGCCAGAGTACAAAAAGCATTCTGGGTTCTTAAGAGCAGTAAGTAAACATCCTTAATTAGTGCTGAAGAGAGCATGAACTGCAGAATTGATTTTTCTGGAAAACAGACATTTTCACAGACAATGGCTCTGAATGACCACCAACTGCCACCATGTTGCAACATCAAGAGTAGCCTCTAGTTTTGGGTGTGACACACACACACACACATGCACACGCACACGCACACACACACAAACACACACAGATTCTAAAAGCACCTTCCGAATGGTTTGCCCCATCTGCTCCATAATTTACAGATCAGAAAGGGTGTTGTCGACACCAAGATTATCAGAACCCAAGAGCTTTTGGAAGGCAGGCACGCAGCCCAGTCCCAGAGAACAAGAAAGACAGAGCTGGCAGGTAAGCCAGGGGTGATGACAGCAAGAAGCAATGAATGCTTCCTTACTGGTTTGAGGCTTCCTTGAATCACCACATTTTCCTTTGTCTAGCATTTTCTGGCTTTGTCAAACCCCCGGCAGTGAGAATGTGCTTATGTTGTGAAACATAAGAGATCAAGGAAGCGCCCAGCACGAGAACAGCCCTGAGTTGACAGCCCTGGCGGCTGCCTTGCAACAAAATGCACATCTAAATGGAGCATCTGAATCAAAACCGGTCAACAAGAGAACCACCCATCTGTGCACATTTGCAAAAAGAGGCTCACTGAAGAGCGCTGATGGACACTGTTGCCTTGTCGTGGGGCTTTCACGGTAAGTGGAGCTGAAGCCTGGTGTCATCAACTCTAACTGAAATTTCCAGATCTGAGGTTATTCTACAATGTTCTAAAGCCAGGCAGAGGCAGGTGGGTGGTGCCAGTCTCTAGGCCAGCCAGCCAGGGCTCATGTGCCAATGGTACCACACTGAATAATAATCCCGTTGGCAAGGACTCTCAGACTACTTCCAAATCAGGTGTTAAAATGTTCTGATGATGACAGCATCATCCATTTAGGTCCATTGTAGGAATCATTACAATGTCTATTATTCATGTATAAACTATAGCAATGTTTAAATCAGCAGTAATACCTAACATTTACTGAATAATTGCTTTCTACCAGAAATTGTACTAAATGTTGCTCCACATTCAATCTTAGTTCATCCTTGGAGCAACCCCAGGTCACAGCTCCTATTTTATTACTGTCTCCATTTCACAGAATAAAAAACTAAGGATTGAGAAGTTGTGTCACTGTTGCCCATGGTTAGTAAATGGAGGAGGAAGGATTTGAACTCCAGAGCTCACACACTAAACCTCCATGTCACTGGTAAAAGGCAAAAGAATCTGCGATTTAAACATTCA
Organism: Mustela erminea; assembly: GCF_009829155.1. Classification (NCBI taxonomy): domain Eukaryota; kingdom Metazoa; phylum Chordata; class Mammalia; order Carnivora; family Mustelidae; genus Mustela; species Mustela erminea. The sequence continues at coordinate 70,842,992 of NC_045621.1, forward strand.
CAGAAAGGTCCCAACCAATCTGGTGAACACCTGTGGATACAGTTTGAGGCCACAGGTACAGAGCTCCTGCCTACAGGAACTTGGCTGTATTGGGTACACCATGACATGCCATACCAGGAAGCCAAAGGACAGTAGCAAGTTGGGCTTGAAGTTCAATCTTGCTATGTGAGCTTAACCCAGATGAAATTCCCTGTGACTTACTGCATTTGGTCCCACATTAAAAGCACAGTTGCTTGCTAAGGGAAATGTCATCCACATGTTTCTGATTCATTTACACTTAACTCACTTCAGTCTTTGTCTGATGAGACTGTCATACAAAATGACTTGTAAAAGCTTTCTAAGAGCCTTTACCTTAGTCTTTCTTCAAGTTATGCCAAGAATAAATGGAACTACATCATCTTAAAATTGTAAATGTAGAAACCAAAATGTCTAAGGAGGCCAGAAATACGGCCAAGAAGACATTCTCGGCTCTACAAGGACCACTTTCAAAACTGCAAGTGTAAGAGCTTCAGAAATTTCACCAGCAAGCAAGCCTTTATTGTAGTTCAAACTCAGAAAGGACTTGTCTGAAAACCTCAATTTATAGCTCAGGTTAGAGATTTTTTTCTCTAAGAAAATATCAGGACTACTTCACATCATATAAAAGTAATGACCATTTGATATTTATGTCAGGATTTTCATCTTCAAATCCAAAGGAATTTGAAAAAATATATATATACACACACATATATAGCTATTCCTCCTATATTGAGAAAGACAAGAAAGAGAAGTGTGATTATCATGGGAAGATAGGGCTAGAAAATGAAGAGCATGTGAAGACAACTCTACCACACTTTCTCATGACTACCAGCTACAAACACCCCCAACCCCCGCAAGAACATAATACTGTATTCATTGCTTTATTTGCTGTATTCAGAAAACCCCAGTTGTTGGACACTTGCTCCTCAGGATAACAGAAGAAACAAAAGGTGCCTGAGAAAGCCATCATGATGCCATAAGGCTAAAACAACTTAAAACCAGGGGGTTTCATGGCTGCAGAAATCCATTTAGGTTCTCTCTATGGATGACTGCAGTGAAAAAATCTTTAACATGGCCTTCAGTGTGGAAAAACCATTCTGTGTATTTCCATCACAAAAGGGGTTCTCCAGAGTTGAAGACTTCCTGAGAAGGTTTTTTTTTTTTTTTTTTTTTTAACTTGGGTGGTGAGTATGGCAAGAAGAAGGGCCTCTGGTTGGGGGAAGGGGTGGGAGGGGCAGGACAATCTTCCCAGCACATAATGTGCCATTAAAACAATGCTAGCCACAGAGAGGGAGAGAACCTAGGTGCCATCAGGAATGCTAAAGCGTTGTTGATTTGCATGTTTACTTGGTTGTTTTCCCACTGAAATTTAAAAAGACAGGAAGTTATAGCTCATTAAAATCTTTAAATGCAAAGGAAAAAAAAAAAAGGCAAACCACCTCTTATTACAGCCACCTCTGAGAAAGAACTCTCCCACCACATTCATCCACTACATACAACTTCCTTTGAAACTGGCTGGTATTTGGATGTTAAAAATGGTTCCCAGCTGATTGTCTAGCACAAACTCCTCTCTGTCTGGCCTTACTTTCTTTTAGAATCATTTTATAATGAAAACAGACTAATGCTAAACCCAAAAAGTCAGTGGCAAAATAAAAATAGTAAGGAAAAGTCCAGACTGATGCTTTACTTCATCCTACAAACAAAATTCCTGAGGCTCTTTTTCCTTCAGACTTCTGAATTTTAAAAATACAATTTCTCTTTCAAAAAAACTATTTAAGAATGTCAGGGAAAACTTTTAATGTTCTAAATGGGAAATCCAGTTCCATGCGGCAAACTCCTTGAGGTTATTTCCATATGAGATGATCATTGAGAGGGAATGTGGAGCCTGTAGCCGGATTGATGTAAGACTTTGGGCAAATTCCTTATGTCTTGCCTAGTTATCTATGGCTGCATAACAAATTCTCACAAATTTAGCAGCTTAAAAACCACACATTTTTATTTTCTCACAGTTTCTGTAGGTCAGGAATCTGGACCAGCTTAGCTGGATCTTCTGCTTGGTATCTCTCACAAGACTGCCATCGAGTTATCAGCTAGGGCTGGAGTCTCATCCGAAGGATCATTTAGGGAAGTGTTTGCTTCCAAGCTCAGGTTGTTGGCAAAATTGTGGTTTTTCAAGGGATTTTAGACTGAGGATCTCAGTTCCTAAGCAGCCACTGGCAGGTTAAAGCCCATAGACTTTCTGGGGCATCTGGGTGGCTCACAGTTGAGCATCTGACTATTGGTTTCAGCTCAGGTTACAGTCTTGAGGTTGTGGGATTGAGCCCCGCATCTGGCTCCATACTAAGCACAGAGTCTGCTTGGGATGCTCTTTCTCTCTCTCCCTCTGTTCCTACACCCCATGAACTTTCTTTCATTCTCTCTAAAATAAATAGATCTTACAAACAACAACAACAAAAACCACTTATAGATTTTGTGCTTGCAGGGATATTATTGAGATTGCAATGGTCTGAATTCTCTAAAATGTCCTTCCTTGTGGAAAAATAATTGTATTCCTTGATACAATACAACACAATTCCATTCCTCCCCTACATGGCAACTTGCCTCACCAAAGCCAGCAAAGGAGAGAAACTGTTGGCAGGACAGAAGTCACTATCTTATGTAGCCGAATTGGAGAAGTCACATCCCATCACCTTTGCCATATTCTGTTGATTAGAAGCATGTCACCAGGCCTCCCACACTCAAAGGGAGGGATCACACAGGGCATAAATATTAGGAAGAAGAGATCACTGAGGGATGTCTTAGAATCTGTTCATCACATCTCTGTACTTCAGGTTTCTTATCTATAAAATAGGAATGATAATGACCCCTACTTTATCAGATTGTTGAAAGAATTAAATGTGTTATTCATATAAGCAGCTTCAAAAAATGCCTGACACATAGTAAATGTTAAATACTAGCTATCATTGTCATTCCTTTTATATATTTTTTAATTTTATGATTTTATTATTATGTGCTATAAGTCATGCTTTTTTAGCTTTCTATTGGTTTTCTGCACGCATCAGAATAAACAGAGTAGGAAAGGTAGCAAGGCATGGCAGACCAAGCTGGCTAGCATTAATCTACCCGAACCGGAATCCATTTGCCTCCACCCCATTACCAAACTAACAATACTGTAATGTCAACTAAAATGAGAAAGAAAAAAAGGGACTTTCTGGTTAAGATAGGAGAGATCATTAGAGCCTCAGAACTTAAATCTGATCCCTTATCTACTCTCTCAAAAGCCATCCTATATACTAAGTCTAACCCTTAGCGAACATCATCAACTTTCTATTTTTCAACATGATACTGATCATAAGTTTATTGAAAAGAACCAGAATTACATGACCTCTGGACCTCAACACTGCCTTTATCTATAGTGCATGTAGATCTGGTTTGCTGCTCCAGCCTCTTCATGGGGAAAGATTGGTGGGTTTGGTGCCAGTGTGCCACATTTTAAGAAAAGCTACTACACAAAAATCCAGACTTTAAATCTGAGAGACTAAGTGTGTTTGCATATGAAATAAACACATATTTATTTCCCTTAGCAAAAGGGTCCACCTTCAGGTTCCTTCAAAGAGAACACTCCTCTAGCCATTTATGTGTTTGGAGAGCAGATCAATGACTTGAGGGAAGAAGCCAAAGTTAAAGAATTAGAGCTCACATAAGTAAGAATTCGCTATTAAAGACTCTCTAAAGTCATAATATCAATCAAAGGAAATCTTCTTTTGTGCACAGATTGAGGAATTTGCCCTGCTTTGTTTCCCTGCACAGACCATGAGATCCTGGGATCCTGGAGGAAAACAAATCACATCCCAGACATTTTTGAAATGTTGGCATTTTGTAACACCAGGCACAGCACAGGCCCTCCATGTGTTTGTGGAGTAACTAAATGATTGAATGCCTAACTGACTGATTTCCAGACTTAATGACTGACTACTGAATGACATTGTCTGAAAAGTCAAAGGTGTTAGTCTTATATACTGTCACTGTTTTCAAAATATAGACGTATTCAGTAACTGATCAATAAACACAGGTTTCAACAAAGTGCTACTAGAACAATGGTTATCTATATACAAAGAAATGAACCTCAAGCCAAACCTTATACAAACATTAACTAAAAACATGTCATAGACAAAAAGATAAAGCATAAAACTAGAAAACAATTCAAAGAGATTATGAGAGAAAATCTCCGTGACCTGGGGTTAATGGCAGAATTCTTAGACATGATGACAAAAGCATGATCTATAAAAGAAGAAAACAGATAAATAGGACTTCATTGAAATTAAAAAACTTTTGTTCACTGAAAGTCGCTGTTAAAATAAGTAAAATACAAGTGACAGACTGGGAGGGAATATTCATAAAACATATCTGACAAAGGACTTGTATTCAGAATATGTAAAGAACTCTCAAATTCAATAGTATGAAAACAAACCAATTAAAAAGTGGGCAACGGATTTGAGCAGACACTTCATCAAAGATATAAGGACAGGAAACAATGTTCCACATCATCAACCATTAGGAAAACACAAATGAAAACCATGATGATACACCACTACACACTTACTCGAATGGCTAAAATAAAAAATACTGACAATACCAAGTGCTGGTCAGGATACAGAGCAATTGGAACACTCATACATTGATGGTGGGAATGTAAAGTGGTACAGCCACTTTGAAAAATAGTTAGGCAGCTTCTCACAAAGCTAAGTATATACTTAATGTGACCCAACAATCCCACTCTTATTTATTCTAGAGAAATGAAGACTCATGGTCACATAAAAACCTGCACACAAATGTAATCATTCATAATTGCTCCAAACTGGAAACAACTCAAGTATCCTTCAACAGAGGACTTGTTAAATAAACTGCAGTACATCCAACCAATGGAATTATCCTCACCAATTTAAAAAACAAAACAAAATCTTAAAAACACATGCAACACCTTGGATGAATTTCAAAGGCATTATACCGTGTGAAAGAATCCAGTACTTAAAGGTTATATATTATACGAGACTGTGTATGACTTTCTTGAAAAGACAAAACCATGGTGATGAACAGCTCAGTTATTGTGAGATGACAGGGATGGGATCTGAGGGAGTTTTTTTGGTATGAGGGAACCGTTTTGTAATTAATTGTGGTAGTGGTAACACAGGCCTATTCACATATTAAAACTGATATAGAACTGTATACCAAAAGGGGGAGAAACCCCATTTTATTGTATGATAATTTTTAGATTTAAAAAATTAAATAATGAAGATGGATTTATCTGGTTTTACACAAATTAACTTCATGGCCTGAGCTATCTCAGGACAGCTTCCTGTGTAACGAGAGGTTTCTGGTTTGAAAGAACATGAGTGGCAGCCCCTGATAGAACCTCTCCCAGATTCACTCTAAACTACATCTGAAAACAGAGAAAAATTATAAAACTCCCCAAATTACATAGGAGAAGAACTACCAGCATCCAGGTCAGATTCCAAATGGATTTTCCACATGATCAAGGGAACTGGGTTAGTCAATGAAATTATGGGCCCTTCTGTGGTAAGGACATCTCAAAATAAGTGAAAAGATCTTCTCAACCACATTATCTCCTGGTCATGTCTTGGCAAACAGGAAAACTAGGCATCTACTTCTTTGCTCTTTTGTGAACTACTACTCCACAGCCAGAGTGGTATTCCCATCTCCTTATTGCCAGTCAGACACTGCATCTCTCAAAAAATAACAGCTTAGGAGTAAGCACTGGGACTGGTACATGTTATCAAGAGGCCACTATGTACACAAAGGCAGAAGTAGGAAGAAACTAGAAATTCAACATGAGGATTACGGTGTTCCTGGACTCCAAGATATGGGTTTGAGGGGTGGATATGACCAATACCACACTGATAGATAATGAAGCAATGGTTGAAGCCACCTGATTTATATCCTTGACTCCACCACTTACTAGCTGTGTGTCTTGGCAAAAGTCATTTACCATTTCTGTGCTTCATATGTATTAAGAAAATAATAGTGTGTATCTCTTGGTGAGGATTAGTAAGTTAATATATTAAAGCTTATAACAGAGAATTTTCCTTCATTCTATACTATCACCCCCCACCACGGTGTAGATTTTTTTCCTCTCTACTCATAGTTAACTCAGAAGAGATTAATTTAGAGGACTATATGAAAATAACCTCTAGTATTTATATGATACAATGTTATACAAAAATTCCTCAAAAATCAAATTATTGAAAACTGCTAATAGGAGAAAATCTTAATAGTAGCCCAAAACCCCACAAAAAACAAAAACAGTTCAAACAGAGGAACAGAAATAAGAACTATAGCACACTTCTTGTCAGAAACAATGAGTCTTGCACATGAAAAAGTGCTCCACATCACTCAGCATCTGGGAAATACAAATCAAAACCACACTGAGATACCACCTCACACCAGTCAGAATGGCTAAAATCAACAAGTCAGGAAATGACAGATGCTTGCGAGGATGCGGAGAAAGGGGAACTGTCCTAAACTATTGGTGGGAATGCAAGTTGGTTCAGCCACTCTGGAAAACAGCTTGAAGGTTCCACAAAAAGTTGAAAATAGAGCTACCCTATGACCCAGCAATTGCACTACTGGGTATTTACCCTAAAGATACAAGCATAGTGATTCAAAAGGACACGTGCACCCAAATGTTTATAGCAGCAATGTCCACAATAGCCAAACTATGGAAAGAACCTAGATGTCCATCAACATATGAACAGATAAAGAAGATGTGGGGTATATATATGCAATGGAATACTATGCAGCCAACAAAAATGAAATCTTGCCATC